>NW_013665874.1:339009-348097 GCF_000517525.1 Limulus polyphemus | reverse complement strand
AGACCCACAATGATTTAACTTAATCTTTTATGTGTTACAACAGACCCACAATGAGTTAACTTAATTTTTTATGTGTATTAACAGACCCACAATGATTTAACTTAATCTTTTATGTGTTACAACAGACCCACAATGATTTAACTTAATCTTTTATGTGTTACAACAGACCCACAATGATTTAACTTCATCTTTTATGTGTTACAACAGATTCACAGTGAATTAACTTAATCTTTTATGTGTATTAACAGACCCACAATGATTTAACTTCATCTTTTATGTGTTACAAAAGACCCACAGTGAATGAACTTAATCTTTTATGTGTATTAACATACCCACAGTGAATGAACTTAATCTTTTATGTGTATTAACATACCCACAATGATTTATTACATAAAAGATTAAGTTCATTCACTGTGGGTCTGTTGTAACACATAAAAGATGAAGCACATAAAAGATGAAGTTAAATCATTGTGGGTCTGTTAATACTATTAACAGACCCATAGTGAATTAACTTCATCTTTTATGAGTATTATCAGATTCTCTAAGAATTATGTTTACTAACTTACTCATTAAGATACAAGTTTAACTTTTGTCGTACGAAAAGATTCACTGCATGAGAGATAAGGTCGCCTGTTAGCCTTACTAAGAGAAAATTTCACCTTTTTGTGTATCAACTGACTCGCTAAGATACAAGTTCACCTTTTTGTGTATTAACTGACTCACTAAGATACACTTTCACCTTTTTGTGTATTCTAACTATCTCACTAAGATACACTTTCACCTTTTTTTGCGTACTGACTCACTCACTAAGATACAAGTTCACCTTCTTGTGTATTAACTGAATAACTAAGAGAAATTACCTCTTTTTTGTGTATTAACTGATTCACCAAGAGATAAGTTTTCCTTTTTTGCGTACTAATTGGCTCACTAAACCAGATATTATCTTTTGGCGTAGTGTAATAAGCTGAATCATCAAGGAAAAATCACTTTTTCTTTACTGACAGACTCACTAAGAGAAAATACCACTTTCTGGTATACTAATAGACTCATTAAGAGATACATTCTTATTTTTGCGTATTAACTGGCTCATTAAGAAAAATCATATTTTAGTGTACTAATTGCTTCAATAAGAGATAAATTCGTCTTTTTACTCACTAACTAATTCACTAAAAGATTTATTATTTTGGCTTATTAACTGGCTCTCTAAACAGTGTTTTTTTTTAATTTAGCGTACTAGCTGACTCACCAAAAGAAAATTTATTTTTATTATACTGACTGATTCATTAAGTGATAACTTTTGAAACGATAAGTTATTCTTAATATACTGACTGATTTACTAAGTGATATGTTTTGAAACGATAAGTTATTTTTACTGTACTGACTGATTCACTAAGTGATAACTTTTGAAACAATAAGTTATTTTTAGTGTACTGACTGATAGATTTTAAAATGGCGTACTTGAAAATAAGATATAACATCCTATTCGTACAATAGTTTTACTGTCGTCAGTCCTGAACAACAGTAGAGGTAAAAACAACTTACATAACATATTTAACAGTTATAACTAATATATACTTACTTTAATTTTAAATTTTTTGCTTACTTTTTGTGTGAATGTTTAATTTATTTTGTCTGAGAGGTAAGTTATTGAGGCTTAGCTTAATACAGCGTCTCTTCATCAAACTTGAGACACTAATGTAGAATTTATCCTCTGTGTAATGTCAGCTTTATGTTTCTTGCCAATGTTTTATTAGACCTTAGATTGTAATCTTTATAGATATCCAAACGTGTGAAAATAGTGTCAAGGAAGTCTTTACGTTATAACCTGTGAGCCTATGGTGATGTCAGAGAGGTTACGAAAAAACAAGACAGTTTTGTTATGTGAATGGCCTTAAAGACTTTATTACTGAAGTATGTAAAAAGAAACCATGCTAGCGTAACACATCATATTCTCTCGGACATGGGTGTAAGACTAGCCGGCATGACGACACACTCGTTCCGCGCGAGCAGCAATACACGCTACGCTCGGGGTGTCGCGCGTGTAGAAAACGTGCTGTTTCGCGCCTTCTCTAAGCAATTTAGTAAGCAGAATAGGCTTTGGCTAACTGTAGTTGGCACTTGGCTAAACAACTTCTCCGTACTCCACCCTGCTTTGAAATCAGTAACTTAACTGGGAGAATATTGTCTTAAAGTCAGCGTTGCTTGGTTGTGGCTTTATGTAATGTAGAACACTAACAGGCTAAGTTGGTATAACTGCCGCGAGGGCCAAAAACAACCTGTACCTGACCACATTGTTAACTCATTTTAATGTATTATTAGTACAAGCTGCAACCATGGCTCTTCGGTCGAACTGGCGACGTGCTCTAGCTCGTGCCGTGGTGCACGGGATGAAATGAGCGTAATGGTGAACTTCCTCCGTGATAGATGACGTCATTTTATACTAAAGAATTCTCACAACGACGACGATCAAAAGGAAACGAATACCAGGAAATGTACACGTGTTGATGTGCATAAAGACGGGTGGTTGACCACCCAAATCACGTTATGGACAGTTATTTAATTAACTTCTACTAACGTCGTTTAGTAGTTTTATTTAAATTCGTAAAAATGAGTAGTTCGAAATTGCTAATTTCTTTTGCCCAAAGTTTCCTATACTTTCAACTAGTCTAAGAAGGTTTATATGTTAATATATGTAACCTGTGTGTGTGGCTACACACGAAACTGGTACCACAAATATGTAACATAAAATCCATCAAGACGCAATTTGTTTAACAAATAATGTAGCACGGAAGTATTGCTTTAATTGTGTCTTTATGACAAAGGATTCTTTAAAGAGAGCTGTTTTACTTTGTACATAAATACATATGGCACAGAGGCATGTCTGAAGATCTGTAATGCTAAATATCGGATTTCAGAGTAAAGATAGCCCATTGTATAGCCGTATCATATGTGTTACATCATTAAACCTTCTCAAAAGTTGTTTATAAAGAATCCATCTAAATATTTCAATACTCTGCAAGAGTTTCCACTGTTTTAAAAACAACAAATTGTAATTCACACACACACTGTCAGCCCTAGAATTAGCCCTAGAACGCTTCAAATTCAGTCTTTGTCGTGTTAATAAATAGTTTGAGGAGGGAAGGAGAGAATCTTACTGAGAAAGTATATGTTTTAAGTAAAACAACAAGTTTAAGTCAATTATATTTTACCGGTCTTGGTGTTCTGGAGGGTTAAACTCTGTTGGTGAGACAGTAAACAATGTCTTCAACATCCAGTCTTCCTGTGATTAAATTTGTCTCATTTTTTTCTTTAAATTTCTTTGTTGTAAAAAATACTTCCATGGGAATGTGTACGGTTTATAAAAAAAAAGTAAGATTTTATACGCTCTTGTCTAAAAGAAATAAAGGGAGCTTAAAATAAATGTGTGACCGAGTCGGACACATGTTGAAAATGTGTGATAAGAAACGAGAAAAATTGCACCATTTCTCAGGAAGAAATGTATTTAACGTTTTCTCAAAGTAAATGCCCCCAGTGGCACAGCGGTATATCTGCGGACTCACAACGCTAGAAACCGGGTTTCGATACCCGTGGTGGGCATAGCCCATTGTGTAGCTTTGTGCTTAACTTTGAAACAACAACAACCAAAGTAAACAAAAAGTGAACACCACCTTCAAGTAAACAATGTGTGAAATTTATCTTCCTCGGGCAGAGAACGTATTTAAAATGCTACCTTATTATCAATGTTTCAATGATATATTTTCTGATAGAAGTATATCAGAGCTATCTATATCAAAGTTATCATCTCCGATAAACAACATTTTAAGAATATCTAGTCTTTTGTCTGCTGTACAACAATTCAAGGATATCGTCATTCGGATATTGCATATCTTTGGTGCACAACAAGCCAGGGAATATGGTTTCCCATTCAAAGAACGTTCCAACAATTCGGTTTCTCAGTATGTCAACAGTTATTCACTTGGATAAAATAAAGTGTTAATATTATGCTTTAATTAAATAAAATACGTATCAGAAATACCTTCTTTCCATCTAAAATTCACGACAACAAGATCTCCTTCTCCAAAAATTTTGTGTTAAAAACACATCAATACATTAAATCAGCTAGATTGTTTGACAGATTACATAGATCTGACCTATGTAAGCAGCCTGATTTGATCAGATGTTATCGATAATACGTAGGCGAATTCTATTTTTCTGAACAATGTGTAAAAATATATTTTCTCAGGCAGCATGTGTCAACAGTATCATGCTCAGGTAAATAGAATATATCCACTAGGGTACACGAAAGACATTTACCGTCATCAAGTTAAACAAACAAAACATTCAGTGACATCGTCCCTGTTTCAAAACTTTGTGTCAATATTTCTAAGCAGGTAAAGCAAGTTTACTCCATTAAAGAGTACGCCTATGTTATATTTTCAGATAAAAATACATGAAGAGTACCTTTAAAATTGTTAGGAACATATATTCTCTCAATTGATAAACACACTGCATTATCTTTTCCAGCATGGATCGGTTATAAATATGTATTATCATAGCCACTTTTTAAAGAAATCATATTCCAAGATTTAATTAATTAATTGTTAAGTTGATTTTTAGTTTTGATAGGAAGTTAATATCAATTTAATCTCTAAAATTAAGAAATATTAATAAATAATGAAATTAATCTTCTCAATTGTGAATGTTTTATTGCGAAATAAGCAACATATATCCTTGCTATCAGTATTTCTCAGGAAACTTGTTTGTTTTTTGAATGTCGTGCAAAGCTACTCGAGGGCTATCTGCGCTGGCTGTCCCTAATTTAGCTTGTTTGTTTGTTTGTTTGCTTTTCATTTCACGCAAAGCTACACGAGGGCTATTTGCGCTAGCCGTCCCTAATATAGCAATGTAAGACTAGAGAGAAGGCAGCTAGTAATCACCATCCACCGCCAACTCTTGGGCTACTTTTTTACCAACGAATAGTGGAATTGACAGGTCACATTATAACGTTCCCACGGCTGAAAGGGCGAGCATGTTTGGTGGGACGGGGATTCGAACCTGCAACCCTCAGATTGCGAGTCGAGCTCCCTAACCACCTGGCCATACCGGGCTCTCTCAGGAAACTCAATCCATGGTTCTGTTGTTTTATTTGGGGGGGGGGGAGCTTCTACAAAACTCATAGTATTTTATGTAGTCGTTGCAATTCTCTACAATAATGGCATAAATCCGGCGATCCACATATAAATTAATACAGTTTTAAACTATAAAAGAGCTTTGTATTTACTTACAAGCTTTTATTAATATTTTACGTTGTGTTATATCCAGTGTGATAGACTTTGTAATAAATGAACTATGAATAGTTGAGTGTGCGCACACGTAACCACAGCGACTTGCAAGGATAGACAGGAAACACACTATGGACGTTATCTTCTCATATTAAGTTGATTTTACTTTTCTGTTTCTTGTTATTGACCTAATTCACACTTACTAGAGAGTTAGACAAGAAATGGGTTCTAGTTGTTCTCCGAGTCACGGCCGACTTGCTCGAGAACCCACAGATCTGTACTGTACTTAATAACACCTTACTTTAACTAACTAAATCATTATCGGTTTATCGTGTTTGACAACCTAAACGACTTAGATGAAGTTGAACATTACAGAAACAAATAGTTAAGTTGAAAGATTAAAGACAGGTTTTAAAATCAACTTCCGTTTTTGTTTTCGTTCGTTTTTATAAGAAAAAAAATTAATCGATTACAGTATAACTTTGTACAATAAAAGTAATAAGAGTTTTATATAATTAATTAGATGGCGCTATCGGTTCTACATGTTTAGGTATGACTGATTGGAAACAAATTTTTTATGTTTAAATTCAAAAGAGTGCTTAAAAGTTCAAGGAAAATACTGTTTTCAAGCAAATAGTTAAGATTGCCATCTGGTGCCTAATAAATGTTTGGCATTGCAAAATTGATTGCCTCAGGTTACATTATCAATCCCATTGTAAAACTACACAGCATAATGTTCGAGAGAACGGGAGTTTCTCTTATTATCATTGCACATGGCAACTAAGATATTTATTGATTAACTCTTAAATTCAGATTTTTCTTTATAGTTGTTTTTCATATAGAATGTTCACTATTGTCGTATTTTTCGCGGAATTCGATTTTTTATTTTCTATAGTGTATATAAATAGACAATTAAAACTCGCACAAAGAGAAAGAACTTTTAGGAGAGGCTTTGACCTTTAAAATTTGATTTAAGTATTTAAAATATAAATGGACTTCTTAACTTCAATGATATTGTTTACAAAGTCGTGAGGGAAATTTTCAGAAACTCGTAAAAGAGATTTTTACGTCATTTGGTTTTTGTATTAACTATGTATTTTAAAAATAAATTTCATGTTATAAAACTGATTGTATAGATTTCATTCACAAATAATGTTTGTTAAAGACTGCCGAATAAAATACAACCAGTTTCAACGAATAGCATGTGAATAATTTAATCAAATAAATCACAATTAATTACATCCAACAATTAATTACTAATGTGAGATCCGTGTGTAAAATCATGTGATTTCTCTTCCAAAGTAGTTTATGACATTATATTGATATAACCCCCAAGTGGCACAGCGGTATGTCTGCGGACTTACAACGCTAGAATCCGGGTTTCGATACCCGTGGTGGGCAGAGCATAGATAGTCCATTGTGTAGCTTTGTGCTTAATTACAAAACAAATAAACAAACAATATTGATGTAAAACTCACGATACAAAACGCCATCTTTAGACTTACGCAGAACAGATAAAAATCACAGAGGAAAGTATCATCGTAGAAACATGAAATTAAACTTGCTCAATATCAGGATACAAAACATTTTGATATATTATTAGTATAACATATTCATATATGCAAATAGTTAGTAAACACACATATATATACATGTATATGTTTAGTTAATGCAACAAGGTATAGTATTAAGAAATAGAATAGTGAGTATTATGTATCTTACGTTACTCACTCTTCTGTTGTGTAGTTTGTTCAGATGAAGGGTATAAGATATTATGTTGCTTTTTCATATAATATTATATTACTCAGTCTCATTCTTCAACAAATTTCAAAAACAATAATAACACCTGGCAACAGCTTCTTGAGACATACATGCATATTCAGGTAAAGAAGTTAGCAGTGATAATGATATACGACTAATATAACATTTATTGCCTTATCATGAAAGCTGTTATAACATCTGTTTTAGGGAGCACGAGGAATATCGGATATTTACAATGAAACAACTACTAACATTTTTTGAACATCTTATTTTCAATAATTATCCACTTAATTATTGAACATATCAAGTTATTGAATCAGCTTTCGATAGGAATATTACATTTATCGTTATTAAAATGTTCTGTCTTAAATAATATTATTTAATTGGATGTAATCTGAATGTATTATACTCCAAATGTCATGTCAAACTTTTAGAAACGAAACGCGAAAAACTTAATGTAATATTCCAACCAAAAACTGCTTCAAGAATTTTATATACCAACAAATTTCGTTACTTCATATTCCATTGTTAAATGCAATGATCGTCAATTTGAGACAAGAAAAAGGGGTGAAAGGGACTAACTAAAGGGGGAAGAAGAGACAGACTTGCAGCTGTACGAATATTTAGGAGTGTGCAGGTGTGGGGTACATAGACAACAACTCCCCCCTCCCTTCATCCTACCGTGTTCTGGCAGATGGTTGTAGCCCATCATGAACTTATGTCTTGTGTCCTGACTGGTGCTAATGTCTCCCCAGGGGCACGTGACACATACGGTTCTGGATAGACGACCCCCGTGCAGAGTTCCAAGAATTACTACGCAGGGCCTTTTACGCTTGCTCTCCACTGCTTCGTCCGCCTTAGAGGCGGAGAGGCTGTCGTCCAAATTTATATATATTTTTTAACTTGTTTCTGCTTTATTTCATTGATCCTGGAGCAAACCGTTTGTCATTTATAACATAAATTTATAATCAGCCGGTATTCCCGTCGCCCATCCAACCAGGACACGGGCCCACCTGTCATATTACCAATCAAAGTTAGTGATAAGCATCAAAGTAATTCAGTAGCGTGTGTAAAAATGTCTTTTACAAAAATAATGTGTTGTTAAGTCAAGGTAACTTGTCATATATTATCAGACTGCGTTACAAAACGTAGTGTAAAAATCATTGGAGAGAATTTCGCTACAGAAACAACAACAACAACAACAAAAATCATGAGCTTCAAAATCCCTGTCTGACGTTTTAAATAAAAAGTTAACATTTTATAATGGCGACTAACTTACCTGGGAGGAAGTTTATCATATTTCACGTAGTGTTTGTTTTTTACGATAATGTTGCAGCTTTTAATTACTTTCAATAACTTTCAGCCGTTTGATGACATTTAGGTAATATAAATTTTGTTTTATATATAAATATATATATATTATAAAACTAGAAGCTATATTTTAAGACCTTGGTTCTGTTTAGAGCATTTTGAATTGTACAACACGTTTACTGTTGGACACCACCATATAAATATTACATGCTGAAAACCTTGTCTCAGTCCTACACGTTGATCTACACGTTAAAAGGACCCTTTCTTATCAAAGCTTATTTTTACCTGCCATTATGCAATATTTAGTCCTCTGTTAAAAGGCTGATTACAACCTTTGGATTCGACTTTGGGATTTTAATACACAGGATCAAGTACAATATGACGTATATGTGTGTGTGTGTGCATCTGAATCCACAAACTCATTCAAAAGCTCTTTTATTCGAGAATAATAAAAATAAAACATTTCTAGTACTTGAATACGTTCTAAGTTTTAAACAGAACTTCTAGTAGCGATATAAGAATACGTTCTAAGTTTTAAATATAACTTATAGTAGCGATATAAGAATACGTTCTAAGTTTTAAACAGAACTTGTAGTAGCGATATAAGAATACGTTCTAAGTTTTAAATATAACTTATAGTAGCGATATAAGAATACGTTCTAAGTTTTAAACAGAACTTGTAGTAGCGATATAAGAATACGTTCTAAGTTTTAAATATAACTTATAGTAGCGAT
>NW_013665874.1:324823-338009 GCF_000517525.1 Limulus polyphemus | reverse complement strand
TATATATATATATATATATATATATATAGCATCTAAATAAATTTTGGGTTTTTAATACGACACGTTTTGTATTGTTTTCTGCTTACTTTGATATAAATTATTTATGTATAAGAAGGAAATTTTGACACTAAATAAAATGAGAATTACTACAAAGTACTGAATGTTGAACACGTACTAACTTTGAACAAATAATAAGAAAAAACGATGGAACCGCCAGCTTCAGGTTTCATTTGTAGAATTTGACAGAATAACAAATACTTTGGCAGACTCCCAAATTTTAAAATTTTAAAACATTAAAACGTATTAAATACACAGTGAACACTTTTAGGAAAAGAGAATTAAATAAATCCATCTCTTAAACAAGTTAGGAAACGGAAAAAGTGGTCAAATATTTACAGTGGTGAAGTTAATTGGTTGTGCTAAATAACTGGAACTAACTTGTCCTTGTTCTACCCGTGCTCTGGCCATTCATAAACAGAAACCAGTTTAACGTAAACTATATGCGTGTTAAGTACTTTATCTTTCAGTTTCAGGGTATGACACGCAGGAAAGGGAGGGGCAGTAGCATATCAGTTCTAGTTCTGTCTTGTTTATCACATTTATATACTCCTGACCCTTTTAGTTTTTTATCTGTCTTTTTACATACGAAAAAGTTTCGATTAAATACTGCCTCTTTTGGTTTCTAGAAAGGAACTCATTAACCTTTGGACCCTATAAAAGAAAATCAACCCACCAAGCTCAATGCTCTGGCGCCATACACGAAGAAAAGTTGCAACTTAGACTGCTACTCTAGCGCCATACAAGAAGAAAAGTTGCAACTTAGACTGCTACTCTAGCGCCATACAAGAAGAAAAGTTGCAACTTAGACTGCTACTCTAGCGCCATACACGAAGAAAAGTTGCAACTTAGACCGCAACTCTAGCGCCATACAAGAAGAAAAGTTGCAACTTAGACCGCAACTCTAGCGCCATACAAGACTGCAACTCTGGTGTTATACACAAACGAAAGTGGAAAGTTAGACTGGAGCTCTGGCGTTATACATGCACAAAAGATGAAACTTGGACTGCTGTTTTGGCGAAATACACGTTAACATGTGGAATTTCCCTGAGGAATACAAGTAAAATATTAATAAAAGTTGTATACATATATATCTATATATAAAGAGGAGTTCAAACAAAGAAAACTGTATCATTAACACCAATTTTCATTTAAAATATCAAACGTACTCAAAACTGTTTTACATCTAGTAGTGTTTTGTATCTCAAAAAATCACAAGACATTTTTCTAGCTTTTTAAATGTTTTTTTTTCTGAAGTTCGATTACATATTTATTATGAACAAACGGCTGAATTGTGTTATACAAAACCACAAAAAACATTCAGTTTGTAACAAAGTTTGCTCGTGTCTAACTGTTTTTGTGTAAAACTCTAAAGAAAATTATTGATATATGGTGTTTTTTACCTGAACATCAATTAATGCGACACATGGACTAAACGGCCAGGTCTGAGTTATCAAAGTCCAGACACAACCATCTCTAATTTAAAGCTGCTGATCAGCAGGAGGACAATCAGCGAGCAGCGCCCGCCGCCTACACGACTACTCTTAACCAAATTTCGAGACTAACTGTCACTTTTATAACACCCTCAAAACTGTGGAGTGTGTTCAACGCTATATCGCTAGATAGAACCTTAAGAGTTGGGTTCAATAGCCCAGCACGCTAATAACAGGGTAACTCCGCCAGTTTTAAGGAAGTTTCAAACGTTTTTACACAGGAATATTGTGTTTATGCAGTTTTGCAAACAGTAAAAACATAAGTGACTGACTATAACAGACTTCTCTAATATTAAATTGTTAAATTATTAAAGTATTCGTAAAAAGTATATATATATATATTTAAAAAGGACTCTTTTTTTTTGTCAAAACTCAGTTCTCACTTATTCAAATTTACTAATACTTGAAATGTTTCACGGTCTGCAGTTTATTTTAAACTTAAGTCAGTCAGTGAATTCATGCCCAACAATCAAATATGAAGTAGTAAAATACAAATAAGTTTTCTACAGTTGTATTCTTTATTACATTATTCACTTAAAAGAAAAAGAAAAAAAAATCTTCTGGTGAATGCAAATGGAATCTAATTTTGAAAATACACGACATGTTTATTTAATATCAATCATGTTGATGGTGACAGTCAGGAACTTTTTCTCCACTTAACGAAACCACGAGCTACAGTACAGTGCCAACAAAACAGGAAGAACTAACGAAACCATGAGCTACGGTACAGTGCCAGGAAAACAGGAAGAATACTGTGTCTGATGTTGTTTTTCTTTTCAGTTGTTAAAAACCGATTTGATGAAACTCCTACAAATTAAAAAAATTATAAAAAGTGATGTAATAAACTTACATATTTCTTGGAGATTAAATATGAACCAGATATTCTTATATACGTTTTATTATTTATCAAAATATGATAATTTCAAAAACATAATATGCCCTCTGAAAATGTATATTCAAATCCAACATTACGCTGACAACTAAAATATACTGGGTAAAAAATGGTACTTGAAGTGTATTTTACTGTATTCAATTAATAACCATAGTAAACTACTGATACTCTTAAACAAACGGGTAGTTTATTGTCGTATTTGTCACATACTGTAGTGACATGGGTTATAGTATTCAATTAATAACCATAGTAAACTCTGATACTCTTAAACAAACGGGTAGTTTATTGTCATATTTGTTACATACTGCAGTGACATACGTTAGAGTATTCAATTAATAACCACAGTAAACTACTGATACTCTTAAACAAACGGGTAGTTTATTGTCATATTTGTTACATACTGCAGTGACATACGTTAGAGTATTCAATTAATAACCATAGTAAACTACTGATACTCTTAAACAAATGGGTAGTTTATTGTCATATTTGTCACATACTGTGGTGACATAGGTTACAGTGTTCAATTAATAACCACAGTAGACTACTGATACTCTTAAACAAACGGGTAGTTTATTGTCATATTTGTTACATACTGCAGTGACATACGTTAGAGTATTCAATTAATAACCATAGTAAACTACTGATACTCTTAAACAAATGGGTAGTTTATTGTCATATTTGTCACATACTGTAGTGACACGTGTTACATTATTCAATGAAGAATCGTAGTAGACTCTTATATACACAAGTGGTGTACTGTCACATACTATTCTTTGCCAGCTTTAGGTGTTCTACAGTTCCCCACACATGATACAATGCTTTGTGAACTTCAGATGCTCTAAAGTTTTCTCACACATGATACAGAGCTTTGTCAATTTCAGATGATGTACAGTTCCTTCAAATATGTTAAATGTTTTGTGAGCTTCAGGTTCTACAGTTTTCTCACACATGATACAATGCTTTATCAACTTCAGATGTTCCACTGTTCCTTGAAACATGATACACTGCTTTATGAACTTCAGGTGTTCTACAGTATCCTCACTCATACTCCTCCAAAACAATAATCAACTAGATTCGTGCATCACTCTCTCCTAGCATTGTGTGTTCCTGCCTCCTTCTCCCCTCATATCTGCTGTAAATATGATGTCAAGTTTAAAATAAATATTTTTATTATACTTCTTGTACAAAATTTTTAACTGCTTTTTTTACAAGATGACATGTACTGATCATGGGTTCAATAAAGTGAAGTTTTTCCTTCATATATAACACCAAATTAGCGTTTTGTTTCATTAAACAATTAAAGAAAACAATGAAGCTCGACAGACAGAATAATTTTCTTTGTTGACTGTGATCAACAGGAGAAATGTATACCAACTATGTTATAAATATAAATGTACTTATACTGATCAATAAGTATTGTTTTCACATGATAACATCTGTTGCACACAAAGAAAATTAAGCAAGACAAATTATTACATTACAAATATCATTAAACTTTAATTGGGTTGACCTATCGCTGCGCAATTAGAAACTAAGGCTGACTTGCAAGATCTCACCAAAAATATTAAGGTTCCTTAGCTAAGTGCTTTCCAGCCTAGAGGTGTTGACTTTTTAGCATCAAAAGTTACAATGGAAATATTGTCACTCAAAACATATTAAATCTTGTAGTCGACAGTCAAATTATGAGGTAAAAAATATTACGTATGTAGCACATTAGTCCTGTTGGCTAATAAGTTAAAATCTGGCTTTATTTTTTGATACCGGTATCACAGGTAAATATAGAACACACTTCTTACTTATTCCAGGACTTAACCAATCAGATGTCATTATGTGTAACAAAAAACTAGGCTGGTTTAGTTTTATTTTGGACCCCAAGTTTGTAATTCATATCATTGATGCACTTGATAATACAGTACCAATTGGTCATGCCATATAGAACCAGAATGTTTGTTCTTCTTTGGAACTATTCAAAAAAGTACTGAGACCATGTCAGACATTGTTGATGTCATACAATAATCAGGATATTGTAGATATTGTGTACAAGATAATTCATTCACAAATTCAGTTTTATTAGTTATAACACATTCCCGCCAGGTTTTGTACATTATAACCAGAACTGTTTCTTCACGGAGATATTTATTATATGTCCACCATCACCACAGCAGATATTAAAGATATCTCACAATAACCAAATCGGATACATAAAAAAAATGTCCAAAATGGCATGCAACAACCAAGTTGGTAACTTCATAATGAGGTTCTTCGATATTATATTATGCAATAAGTTTCAATAAGGTTATGTAGATGTCGTTTAAAAACTTGGTTGTTTGCTACACCGATATGATTCTTCAAGATTACTACACCAAACTAAGTGTTGTACTTTTTATGCTACAACCCAAACTGTTTGCTACATACACACACATACAAACACGTTTTCATGATTATTTACCGTCGTTACATTATGTATTGTTGACATTGTACGAAGTCATAATGATAACTCCGCAAAAAATAGTTTTTAGATTACCACTGTCGTACGAATTTGTATATATCATATGCCAACCAAACTGATTGCTGCTTAAAGATAATTTTCTTAGATATTCCACCAATACCTCGCTATAAGTATATTCCAGGGGTAGTGCACTTTCAAATAGTCGGGAATTCATCAAATATATAACTGCTAAACATTTCGCCCATGGCACCATGGTTCGCTTGCACAAATCACTTATAAATAAAGGTCAGTTAACACTCTATTAGACGTGCCATTCAACGTTTGGTAAATATTATGCTATTATATTAAACCGTCGTTTAGAGACGAGTATCACTTCTGTGTGCACTAACATACGCCATAGTAGATATGGTTGATGACTTGCCATTACTACCAACAACTAACTATACAACCTAGTAATAATGAATTTTGATAATTGTTTTTTTTTAATAATTCTAAATAAGCGAGACAATTTTAGCAAGTTTTTGAAACAAACTAGATAAAATCGATCAGATACTTTTGCTTAATACAAAATACTTAATACTGGCATGGGCTAGTGGTTAACGTGTTCAATTCGCAATCTGCGAGTCGCGTATTCGAATCCAGTTACTGAACATGCTTGCCCTTTCAGCCGTAGAGGAGTTGTGGTCTGACAGTTGATTCCTCTATTCAATTAGAGTAGCACAAAAGTTGACGGTGGATGATGTTCCTTCTAGTCTATCACTTCTAAATTCGAGACTATTAGCGCAGATAGCCCTCGAATTGCTTTGCGCGCAAATCTAACAAACAAACAAGCTTAGTACACTAAACAGTTACTATAAAGTATGTTGATCAAGATGAACAATCTAACGTAAAATACACCATAGCGTTAGATTTTGTAAAATACACCATAGCGTTAGATTTTGTAAAATACACTATAATGTTAGATTTCGGTAAGTATGAAATTGGATCCTAGATTACACAAAATATTTCTATTCAAATTGGAACGCCACCATCGTCGGATTTATATATGACCTTGAGGATAAGACTGAACCCAATACCTTACATGTTGAATGTTTACAGCAGTGAACTCAGTTGGTGAAAGTTTACAACAGAAATGGGGACAGGAATTTCTGAAATTTGTCCAGGTAGGTTTCGATCGGGAATTAATCATGTTCTTCGAAATACATTTTGAACACTCAAAGGCATAATGAAACCACGGTAAAGTTTTCCAGATGAAGTACTCCAGAATATTATAGTTCACAACTCCGCTAGGTGGCTGCTTTATGTCTACATGTGAGTGAAATACATTGATCTTGTGACACACATATAGAGAGTTAAACTGGAGAGTCAAGTTGTAGAGTGGTAGAAAGCAATGATCCAAATCATTGTTACATGTTCTTTATTTCAAGTCTTAAATGATTGTAAACAAACAGAGGAGAACAAAAACAAAAGGACGCTATCTATTGTAATAATGCTCAGTTTTTATCTGTTCTAAAAATGTGCATTTGTGCGCATTTCTTTTCGACGGATGTAAACAAAAGGCGGATGTAAATGTACTTTAGTAGACATTTTGTACAACGCCATATTAAAAGCTTATGAAAGGTTTAAAAAGGTCTAACATTAGGTTGTAGAATAACATTATAAGTTTATTTATTGATAGTATTAAGTACGATAAAGTTTATCTCTAACTAAACTAAAGGAAAAACCGTAAACAAGTTACAGTTTTAATTTATTTCTTTATTGAATATAGGCCGTCTCTGATGGTAGAGTAATCGAAAGGAGAAATTTTTACATTAGAGACATGAACTATCTCAACATTAAAAACTCATCCGCAATGGTGAGATAGGTTGGTAATTTTACATTAGAGAGATGAACTAGCTCAACATTAAAAACTCACTCTCAATGGTGAGAAATGTCGGTAAAGCTATCCAAATAAGACCTTTTTTTGCTGAGATGGAAATCGTATTAGAGATACTCGAATATTTTTTTGTTGTATTCAGAATTTTTGTGGGAAGCTAAAAAAGGGTTTTAACCGATAGACTAGAAAGAAGTCAGCTACTCAACAACACCCACCGCCAACTCTCGAGCTACTCTTGTACGACAAAATAGTATAGGATTTGACCGTCACTCTTATATAAGCACCAACGGCCCTAAAATTCAAAACGCGTTTTTGTGAAAACTGGCCCCAAGCCATAAGCCCTTGGATTCACAGACCGGGCACACTGACACTATGACACGCCCGGTCCATAGAATATTTTCAAATGAACCTTTCTACACTTACCTAGTAGTTTTGGCCATTCGTGTATACGAGTCTGCGTGTGGGAAAACGTGAAGGCGAACATATGTATGTAAAATACCCACCAATAAGCACCCAGGATCGTGCATGATATCTAGTTTAATAAGTATAAAACTAGGCCGTGCGCTTTAAAACCAATCTTTAACGGTTTAATTATCCTCGTAGAATAACATGAAGGTGTGAACCACTCGCTTTGCACCGTCGTACTCCTACTCCCGCATGCTTTTTTATTTATGAAAATTCCGCGTTTCATTTGCCATTCTTAAAATCTTTTTCACACCAGACCATTAACTGTGTCGTCTCTGATGATGGAAGAACATTAACGTTTTGACGTCCTATTTTAGGTAAAACATTGTTGGAATAAAAAGCACTCTTACTTGCAAAGTTTTTATAGTTAATTTAATGGTGTAATCTTAGTTAGACTTTAAAAAAATATTCAACTGGTTATTGAGAGTCACGCTGATTAATATTTCTTTCTTCACGAATAAAAGGTTTCTCAATAGCAATGAAAATCAAAATGCAGTTTTAATTGGAACGTCAAAGGGGAAAAAAACAATAACAAGTAAAACAGGATGAATTTAAAATATCAATTTTGGAAACTAGGAAGTTCACAAGAGGCTCATCATTTAGTTGTATACCGTATTCTGAGCGGGTTATTGTTTATCGTGGTATATAAAAGAATGTGTGGATGAGTAATTAATACGTGCTGTCATAATTCTTCCATTTATTGACCAACAAAAACAGATACATGTTCTCATGGATTTGAAGCTATTTTAAAGACTAGTATTACACTTGCAAATTACTTTTATCATGATAATGGTCCTCTTGATAATATACTTATAATAACAATTCAGACGTATTTATTAAAAGGTCACATTATAATTCATGACATTTTATGTCGAACGTACTACTGTAGTTTTGAATTTACTTACTGAGATAAATGCCTAGTGTTTAAATTACTACTTGTAATATTTTACTATAACACATAGGAATTTCAATAGTATCTGTTTTGGAGAAGATAAAATATTTTTTTTCCTTTCTCATTGAAGAAACGATATGTATTCTTAGCCCATTAGAGACATGAATATTAGGGATTATAATAACAAGAGTTGAAAACTGAGAGGAAAGTTTGTTTTCTCGCTTATATTTATTAAATAAGAGGTTTTAGACATATTTATACCAACATGAAATATTTCAGTTATTGCTGTTCTTCTGGTTTGTGATCTCGAAGAACTGAAAGTTCTTATTTTATTCACTTGAATTGTTCTGATGATCTTCTACCGTAAGCAATATATATTAAACGACAGGCTTATTTCTGGCTTGAAAAAGAGCGTTTGTTCGAAACGTCGCTAAGTTAATAAATTATTACCATAGGTTTTAAAGGTGATCTTTTTTCTCTAAAAGTCTAATTTATTTTATTTTATCACCTTCGCATTTTTCTACTTATATATATATAGGTTACAAAATTTTGAAAATTTTTCTTCTAATCCACCTATTGGCGTAGGTTTTTATTAGTTGCTTTTACTTACATGTATTGGATAAAATGAAAGGATCGACAAATTACTAACATGTCTTTAGTAATTAACTGTATTATAACACGCAAACTAATTCATATTATGAATCACTGAACGTAAACCTTCTAATAAACATTACTGTATGTTAAGAAGCCGCTAAGTGAAAAATATTAATAATATATATATATATATATGTGAGTCGATTTGTTTGGCCGGTGTTAAATTAACCCACTAATTATCTGACCACAAAAACGCAAAGTAATATGAAGTTTCGTAGTCATAGTTAAAAATCCCTAATGGGCTACTCTTTTACCAACGAATAGTGGGATTGACCGTGACATTATAACGCCCCCACGGCTGAAAGGGTAAGCATGTTTGGTGGGACGGGGATTCGAACCCGCGAGTCGAGCTCCCTAACGACCTGGCCATGCCGGATCCCATGTTCGTTAGAAACACGCAAACTATTAAAGAAAGTAAAATTTAATGTGTTCTCAAATTAAAAGAATAACAAGTTGTTTCAACTGAAACACCAGCACTAGTTCCCTAGCTTGACACCACTCTAAATTTGGGAGCGTCTGCATCAACGCTATGAGATAAAAATATGAGTTTTTAAGATATCCACCATGTAACCAGGTATCTACATCCAGAGTAGACAACACAGCTCCAGCATCACTCGATTTTCCCACCAAGATTTATTGTTTCATATGGAAGACACTTTATATTTGTCCCAGTTGTGTTCTATGTGGCTGAAGACAGAAATAAATGCCAACCACTCTTTCATCGCAATAATGTGTTGTTCAAGGCCTAACAATAGTTTCTATAATCTCGTCCTTATATCGTGCAATGTTAAAAGCATCACGCCATAAGAGTGTCACTCTCGAAGCTTTTTGTTTAGCTACTGTACGTCTTCATATGTGAAATGGCCACAGTAGAGTAAAAAAAGAATCGGGACTCATCTGTAAAGTGAACTGCACACTATTCTTAGTGGTATGGCAAATTGTCTGTAAGGTTTCTCGCCACTTATGGGGTAATTGAATGTCTAATCGCTCGCCTAGATAATTTAATGAGTCTTTCAGCTCCAGCAAAGCGATTTCATCGGGCAATATCAAAAACTATTTTTTCAAGTATTAAGTCAATTCTTAAAAATTCATTGACACCGTTGAATTTCTAATAAACTGGATACTACGCTTTACGACACTCTGACATCAACAATAGTTTTAATCTTAAGCAGACCAGCAGCTCTAGTGGCCTCGTTTGGTTGTAGGAAAGTTGATGAATGATTTCCTCAGTGGACAATTAATTGACTAAGCAAAAGTAACTTCTACCCCCTTACTTGCTTTAGAAAATTGTCTAAACGATCTGACCAATGTCAAATTAAGACACCTGCACCTGCATGTGAAACACACGAACAATAACACACCTATATGTTAGAGAAGACTGCTATTTAGTTATGATTAATATTTATTACTTTCACATCTAAAGCTCTGGGAAGTTCACCAAAACATGGCAGAACTTCGGTAATAATTTACAACAGGAACTTTACATTTGTCATTTACACTTAGTATGAAGTGTAGAGCTTGAACTTATGTTTTTGTAGTGAATATTATTTCTTAAAAAATCAGGTCAATTGAAATATATGCAACATCTATGTGAGAAGGACTGTTTCTGAATTGGAATATCTAGTATTTTTCGAAGTCCACCGCAAATGTCATATATTATAAAAGACCAAACAAGCTGGAAAAATCAGTGAAAGGAATTTGTCTGAAACACTTACCGTAGCAAATTTATTTGTTTGTTTGTTCACCTGAAAGGCACCTTATTCGCACAATGGGCTAAATGGCCAGGTAAAAGACCCCTATGGTTCAGCAATAGCCGTTCCTAACTTTGAATTGCTGATCAGAGGGAAGGCAACCAATCAGCCGCAAACTACGCCTGAAGCGGAAACTCATATTCAAATAGAGGAATTAACTGCCACCTATAACCTACTCACATCTGAATGTGCACGAGTATTTGATAGCGCCACATTTCGAACCCGAGACCCTTGGATCCCAAGTCCGATACGCTAACCACAAGACAATGCCCAGGCCTATTACAGTAAAAACCCACATACTGTTTTTATTTATTTATTTATTTTGCCGCGAATCACTAGTATTGAAATATCAGTGAAGATGAAATACAGAGTGCGAATGAAACAGCTTAAAAAAAATATGAAAAAATAAATAACTTTTGTCTGTTGTTTGGCTCTATAATTTTTGTGTACACTCAAAAAAAATTGTATTTCAATAAGCGTTGTTCATGTTTTCACTCTCTTACATTTTAGCTTATCATATGTTAATGAATCACCATGGTCGTTTGAGAGACGTTTTTTTTTTTAACAGAATCAGCATAGGCCTTGAAAAGAAGTTGCTATTGTAAATATGACCTTGGAAGAGAAGTTTTTATTTCCAAGTGAACTGGCATTACCCTTTAATGGAAGATTACATTTTAAATAATCTTTGTAGTATTTGAATTTTTTTAATATTTTATTTTTTTATTATTATTTTGGAGACAAGTTTTGATTTTAAATTAAATCAATATGATCGGTGTGATAAAAAGGTGTCTCATTTAAATGATCTAGAGAGCCCCCTGATAATTTAGAGGCAAGCTTGAGGGGATATAACGCTAGGTTACAAGGTTCGATCCCTACCATGGACAAAACACAGATAGTTCATTGCGGAGCTACACACTTAACAAATTATGATCTTGCGAAACCACCACCAAAGGATCGGTTGTGGATCCGTTCCGCTGTGGCTTCGCTATAAAATAATATTGATTTACTATGTATGGTCTTTGGAAAACAAAAACAAAAAAATTTTAAGTATGTATGGCCCGTGGTGATAATTTTTTGTGTATTTTAACATTCTGTTAAAACGTTACTGTTTCTAATTAAATAAACATGACCTATATAAAAAGTTTTCATTTTCAATTGGTCCCTCCGGTGAGTCAGCGTTAAGGTTCCGGATTTACAACGCTTAAGTCCAGGGCTCGATTCCGCAGTGGACAGAGCGCACATAGCTCGTTGTATAACTTTGCTCGAAAACAACATTTTCAAATGAGCCAGAAGGTCGTTGAGAAATACTACTGTTCATTAAATCCAGTATGGTCCTTACAGAAAAGTTTATATTTTCTACTGGAATAAAAGAGCCCTTGAAAGGTGTTTCGATTCTCAGTCAAACTAGGAAATAATCTGAAAATAAATCTATGTTTTCAACTGAGTGGGTTTGAACCTCGACGTGATATATACATAAACATGTTTTATGTGTGTGTTTACATGTTTTTACTGTACCCTTTAGTGTTTATGTGTGGTAGTGCTCCTTTTGAAAGTATTGCCACTGAGCAAGTTGAACGTATGCACATTAATATCACCACAAAATGCACACAGGGTACTGAACATCAACATAACACAGGACACATGCACGATAATGTCATCACATCCACTGAACACCAACAAAACCAATAACAGTGCACAGGACACATGCATAATAATGTCATCACATCCACTGAACACCAACAAAACCAATAACAGTTCACAGGACACATGCATGATAATGCCATCACATCCACTGAACACTAATAATCACTATAGTACATAGGACATGTATTGTGTAATATCATCATAGAGAAACACTTTACTATTTTAAAGCATACGCCAAATCATTTTGTGTGTCCATAAATTTGACGAGTACATTATGTTCCGTACACACTTTAGGTTCCGTACGAAGAACGTTATGTTCTGAAGCAACGTATCTCCATTTTATGTACATGTATTTGAGAAAGCCTGACTACTACTATCTAGGGACTGTTTTAGTCAAGTAACTGTCAGAGGCTTACAATAATGTTTCTAGAATACAACCACCTTCATTACATCGCAATCTCATCACCACTCTACGGTCCTTCATCCATAGTGCAGTAGGATTGGAATATTGGTTCTTGAACAACTCGGTTGGAGGGGTGGGGAATCTCTCACCACAAGTGGTGAGACCTGAACATTTGTTCACACGATCAATTTCAATAAACTGTAATTTCATAGTTTGCCACGAGACAAGGCGTCTATTGAATTTTTTCGTACAAGGAAAAAAGGTGTTATTTACTTACTTTCTGTGTTTAACTTGTTAAAATATATCGCTCAGGTGTTTATCGAAATAGTAGTTAGAGCAAAGAAAAAAAAACGCGAAATTAATGTAATTGTTATAATCCAAGGAATCAACAAAAAATACCTATCTATCTATGCACAGTCGTAACAGACCGATCTCATCTACCTGAATAACTAACTACCCTACATTGACCTAGGGCGTGGGTAAGTTGCTTAGTGTTGTCAATCTGTTTCTTTGCTTGCGGTAATGAAAAAAAAAAAACATTCTAGACGGCGCCGCTACTGCCACCTGTTTGATGATAATATATTTCAATTACACAGTCTACAGATAATAC
>NW_013665874.1:318073-323889 GCF_000517525.1 Limulus polyphemus | reverse complement strand
ATTCTGCTTGTGACAGGGTCTTTAATTAAACAGGAGACCGCTCATTAATTTTCCCAGTACATTAAAATAACTTCGTGGATTTCTACCAGCGCATATAAACATTATTATCCAAGTTTTAGTTATATTAATAAAGAAATATACATAAAATTACAAAAGTATTTTATTTTTCCGTAATACAGGCTGAAGTTTATATTCCCAAGCATAGATGAATTCGGATAACATTTTGTAAGATGAAATTGTATTTTTTTTTACTTTTGTTTTCACAAGAAAGTGTAATCTCGATCGTATGTTCTAAAAAAGAAATACCCTGAAATTACTTTCATTGATTTCTTTGAATGAGTCATTAAAAATGCGAGTACGGAATTATTCTGATTGTAGACCAACAGCAGTCTGACTAGAATGTGACATCCGGTTAAAAAACACGATGCGTCAATTAGCGCCGATATAATGTATAATATTGAAGATTTGATGGTACTTCTAATAACACAGTATATTTACGACTGTCATGCCTTAAACATTTTCCTAATCAATTTTACAGTTTAATTGCGTATTTGGTTGACCAGTAGAAACATTGTAAAGGTTGCACAACGGAACTGTCATTCTTCACTTAAATTAAAACGGAACTCAATCAGAAGAATTTAATAGTTGGCAAGTGTGTAAGACGTTCATGATTCAGGTATCATTACCGACGATCGACATTTTACACAACTACTGTACGTATAAAAAGTTATTCAACAATTCAATATTGAATTAAAATTATAAATAACAAATATAGATTCTGGCTAGCTATCCGTTTGTCTGGATATCTGTTTATCTATCAGTATATCTTTATATCAGGAGGAAGCCACACAATGCATATGAATAGATTACGCTACTTAACTACAAGATCTTGGCATTTTGCCCACACATTTTCGCCTCCCACGAACTGGAAATTAGGCTTGACTATGTCGACTGACTGTCTACTTATGATTCACAGTAACCGTTAGATTCTACAATACTCGTGCCAATTCATTACAGGTGAGCCTCGGCAGGCTGTGTATAATGAACGGTTTAGAAACAGAAGGGTACAGAAAATTGCGGTAAAACAGATCCAGCAAGCTGGGAACTCGAGTGAATATCTCTGCCCGAACCAGAGAAGTAATTTGTGTTTGCGAGAAGCACGTGAAGGTTCACAGGCTTGTTGTTTCAAATTTGGGTGTTATTGCTTCAAAGTAACAAAGTGTTTAATCACGCTACCTGTTATGTGTGAAACGAATTCTTTATTTCTCTAGTTCTATATCTAAATGCTTTAAAGACATGCAAATTCCATTATTAATTCCCAAGTTGGTGAATTAAAATTAAAAGTGTAGTTTCTGTGAAAGGCCTCTTCAAAGTTTTCCTGTTTGTGCAGTTAAATGGGTGGTATTAGACTAAGAACTCCTTTTCTTCAGATATTCTGTAATAGCATGAAATGTATTGTGTTCAAATGATGGATGTAATAGCATCTTTAAGTGTTACCCTTTACGCTGTCTTGATATTATTGTTTGAACGAATGCGCTCTATTACTGAGTTTATAAAATTAAACTCACGCAATTTAGCAACCACGTGATATTACATATACATTTAAAAAACGTTTTAGAAAATCAAATTACATCGTTTAAATACCTTCACTCTTAAATAAGAAAATAATCTTAACAAATATAGGTAGTGTTTCACATCGGATTTGCATTCAGTTTGCCGTACATTCGAATTCCCCAATTGCACGTAATGTTGAAATAAAGTTTAATCATCTGTACTGTTACATTCTAAGTGCTGTAGCTAAACTGATGGTCCGAGATTGTCAGTTACGTTTGATGAAATTAATTGTTTCGACATAAATAACAATTTTTCAAGTTAAACGGATGCCAATATATCTGTCA
Organism: Limulus polyphemus; assembly: GCF_000517525.1. Lineage (NCBI taxonomy): Eukaryota > Metazoa > Arthropoda > Merostomata > Xiphosura > Limulidae > Limulus > Limulus polyphemus. The sequence goes on along the minus strand of NW_013665874.1, from coordinate 321,991 downwards.
AGTTGCATTTTCGCTTTTAACCATAATAACATAAAACGATTGGTTGAGTTTCAAATGAAACTATCCCAAAAGCGTCAGTGTTTCTATAAATTGATTTTAAAGTTAATAGCATATAGCTATCTATCTACGCATAGCCGTCCCATAGCCAGAACGCATTTTGTGGCAACGAGACGCGAACCAAAAACCATGGGTTACACAGCCTGGGCATACTAGTTATTAGGCCACCTCTGGCCCTTGTACAGCTAGTGATGACGGTAAAATTATATATGTTTGGAGTGAGCCAGAAATCTTGTTTTATGATCAATAATTCAAACAAATACATATATTTTCCGCTCCATCCTTATAAAAGAATTTAGAAATATATTTACTAGAACAGTTAGTTAAAAGTCCTAAGCGTTTTTCTTCCAAGTTACAGTTGAAATTGTGTTCTAAAGCTATTAATCATGTCTTAACAACAATTACACAAGCGATTTTAAGTAGGTTAATCACTAGTTTTAATGTCTTTATTACAAAGAGCAATTAGAGGACTTCGTCAGCAAGGACTCACGTTTTCTCAGGACAGGTTTTTATTAAGGAGCATTCAACGAAATCACATTGAGTGTTCGACAGCATTATAGCTTCAACTCAGAAACGCAACATTCTATAAACTACGGCTGTTTTTACTTCATCAGACCACTTGATTGAGAACATGTATGTAATTTAGAGATTTATTCTTTTCTAATTATGCATAAATAAATTATTGAAGCTAATTTAAAAAAAACATTTCTACCACTAAGCATATTTTTTGTTTGTTTATTATTTAGCACAAAACCGCAAATGGCGATCTGTACTCTGCCCACGGGGAGGTATCGAAATCCAAATAATGACGTTGTAAGCCATGAGACTTATTTTAATATCGCCCAAACATATCCTTAAAACAGGAAATTTGCAATAATTTTCCCATTGCATTTTTTAAATTATCGTATTTGACAGCAGCAACTGTATACTATAGACTGTTTTTAAATTCCCGTATTTGACAGCAGCAAATGTATACTATAGATTGTTTTTAAATTCCCGTATTAGACAGCAGCAAATGTATACTATAGATTGTTTTTAAATTCCCGTATTTGACAGCAGCAACTGTATATTATAGATTGTTTTTAAATTCCCGTATTAGACAGCAGCAAATGTTTACTATAGATTGTTTTCTGTCATATATTTATACAATTATCCGAAGCAGTTAACGATGGTATATCATTACCCAGTGTTTGGTACAAAGAAATTATATTAACTTCCGACCAGAGCAAGCTAAGTACTTAGTATAACCAATATTGTTAATAGAAACAGTAAATCTGTAATATAGCTTACCTCACTTAAGGAACACTAGTTACTGTGTTGCAGAAGTATGTGAATAAATGATCAAAAAGTACGTATCCCACGATTATCCTTAGTGTTCATAACCCCAGATTCGAAACAAAGTTTATAATCCAACATTCAGAACAAAAACGTCCGTAACCTAATATTAATATAACAAAATCTATAATATAATATTCGAAATAAATAATTCCTTTATAGAATTATTATGGACCTAACAACAACCTTCCAATGTTTTGCGGGTATTAATTACAGAGAGGAAATTTATCATTCAAAACTATAGCCCTCTTGAACAATAAACAATAAATATCATGTAAAGTTATGACTTGATGTATGTGACGTGACTATTGCAAATGAGGTTCTATAAGGTTCTCTTTTTAAAAAATTCTACAAAAGAAGATGCTGAAAACAATAATATTAAAATTAGTTGTCAAAGTATTAATACGATAATGTGTACAGATGACAATGATTTTACATACTGACTTTGATTTTCTGCGACCACACGGATGGTGTGAAATCATTTTTTACACATCTGAAGTAAACAGTTTAAAAGCTCGTGTGATATTATATACTTGTACTGTGACATTCTTGGCTGTAAAACATCTTCAGGTAAATTAGTCCTGCTAATAACAGAAGATTCAAGGATTTCCTAGACAACAATGCACTGGTAAAAAGAAAGGCGAAATCGTATATAATTGTAGCTGGACAGTGCTGGAAGGGTTGAGTATAGCGAAAATAACAACACGGTCACCAGAGTTTACAGATAACAATGAAACAGACTTGATAGACGCAAAGACAAAATGTAACTGCAACACGCACCCATTTAACTGTTTCTATAGCCTGAACACTACAGCCCATCTCAATGCTAGAGTGAACATAAGATGTCTTGGGCCAAGACTAACAAAGACAGTTGCATTGGACAAAAGTTATTACGAGATATACGTTCTTTATTTCCATGCGAATGTCAGTCCATCAAGATCAGATTAACTACTTCGGAGTTTACATGGTTAAACAAAACCAATGAGAACACATAGTTAGTATAAATTTGGTAGTTAGCGGTAAAATTCGACATTGTTAAGGTAATGATTTAAAACGATGAAGAGTGAACTTCTAAAGAAAACCAAGGTTTAGAAGTTTGCTTGAATAATAGACAAATAATTATAGAAGGGTACGTCTGATTTTAAGATTTTAACAGTACGCGTGGAATCTCTTATGAATATGTATAGAATATTTTAATCGACTTAGACATGGGTTTTTTCACTTTATATATAATTATTATAATTAGTATTTAGTCATTAAAACAAGAGAAAGGCAGGTTGGTTGCTTGTTTTATTATATAAGTTTATAAAAACAAAGAAAAACTGTATGTTTCAAAAAAGTAGACATTAGGCCTATTAAAACGTCAGAGTTACTCAGTCTTCTGGCAGATGACATTATAGTGCGCTTGCAAAAACGAAACAACAGAAAACAGGCGAATCAGATTTATTTTTTCATATCAAAGAAACATCCTCATGTGCTAACGCAAACTTGTAGAAAATTTAAACCGTTCAGTACTTAAGAGTTTGGCTGTTAAAGCTTTGGCAGATGTACTGAAATACGAGGGAGTGGACATTTTTATTGTACTTAATGCCTTGAATACTGTGGTTATGTTCATTCATTATATATACTACCGTTACAGTTATGCATTAAAATAATAAGTTATATATATGTTTATTTTAACTAAAGTATTTTGGGGAGCTGTAATATTGGTTCATTTGTTCATCATTTGTTGTCTATCCAACATCGGTGTCTCGAAATATGAAATATGAAAGAGACAAATTAAATGGAAAATCCAATGGTCTCTGTTGATCAGCCAGATGTCAGATAATCAAATTTCGAGGAATCCTGTGACCTGGTCATTTTCTTACTGGAAGTATCTGTTCAGTGCTACCATAGTTACACCTATGTTCGAGGGACATACTGGCTTGTCACTAACAGAGTAAGAAGAATAAAGTAAAACAATGGAAAGACAACGGACAAAAGAAGTATTATAAAAACCCTTAATTGTACAATCAAATCTTGATCAAGGCATCAGAATTGTTCCTTCTAGCTTACTCTTGTGTATTAAGTTTTAACAGGAATGTTAGCATCACAGTAACAAGAGACTTGCAAGATTTAATTAGGTGGCAGCATACTGATTGTGGAAACAAAAAACTGAAGGTCATAACAGTGTGGCTAGACAATGTTGAAGCTAAGGAAACACATTGAAGAATGATACAACCAGCAAAGTTCACTACTGAATAACACAAATACTTCCAGACAACTAGACCTTTACAATGATTACACTTCATAACAACACCTTGATTCTTCCAGACAACTAGTCCTTTACAATGATTACACTTTATAACAACACCTTGATTCTTCCAGACAACTAGACCTTTACAATGATTACACTTCATAACAACACCTTGATTCTTCCAGACAACTAGTCCTTTACAATGATTACACTTTATAACAACACCTTGATTCTTCCAGACAACTAGACCTTTACAATGATTACATTTTATAACAACACCTTGATTCTTC
>NW_013665874.1:312260-317073 GCF_000517525.1 Limulus polyphemus | reverse complement strand
ATGATTACACTTCATAACAACACCTTGATTCTTCCAGACAACTAGTCCTTTACAATGATTACACTTCATAACAACACCTTGATTCTTCCAGACAACTAGACCTTTACAATGATTACACTTCATAACAACACCTTTATTCTTCCAGACAACTAGTCCTTTACAATGATTACACTTTATAACAACACCTTAAACTAAGCAGGGATATAAAGAAGCAACTGGAAGCAGTAGATTTCCTTTGTGACGAAGGGCACTTGATATTTTGCATTGGACTTGAATTGCACCATCTGACGACAGACATAAGACTAATACTAAAAACAAGATACATATCAAGAGAAAGAAAAGGCCTTCCCTAGTTCCACAAATCGCACTAAAATCATACGTTAACCACTCTATGTTCCAAAAGTCGAGCTAATAACTTAAGAAGCTCAAAATGTAAATTGCTTTAGCTATGCAGGAAAATATTCAAATCGCAAGATCCTGATTTTAAACAGTCAAAAATAAACTACCGCCAACAACTAATGACGGAAAATACACCTGACTTTCAAGAACTGTGAAAATCAGACTTTAATAAGGTACCGGATCCCTGTTGACGAACGTTTTTGTGTGTGCAAACTAAACCGTTAGTCTACGTGTCCGTGTTATAATTATATGTAACATTAAATTGTTTGTCCACGTGGAAATATGAAATTAAATGAAAATACTAGTTATCCAGTTTCCATAACATCATTCATGAACTTAACTTAATAGTTTTTATGAATTGAGGTAAAAAAACCTGAACAAAAACTTCACTGGATAATAATTTAAGTTTAGGGCTTGTGTTGTCGATTGGTTGTATAATACGATGTTAATGAATGAATTGCACGTGGTTTAGTGCTTATTTTTCGTAAAAACGTAAAACGAATTATGGTCATAGCGGGGGGTACCTCTTTGATCCCGCAGGTAACTCAAGTCTATCTCCTGTGTTAAGTAGTGTAATGCTTACCAAACTGGAATAGTTTGTTAGTCGAGAAAAAGACACAAAACAACAATAACAAAAACAGTCCTTTGCTTTCTTCCTTCTAGGTGAAAAGTCAATGGATTTCGTACGAATGGTTCGCAAACGTAAAGTTACATTATGTTTTTTAAGAGAACAATTACAATGTATAAAATCTAGGAAGTGTACTAAATACCTTACTGTGACTGTTTTCATAAGAAAACGTGTTTTAAAAATGAATGTTTTTTTTTCCTTTAGAGAAAAAACAGGTTTTGTAGCAGGACCACAAGAAAAACGTTTTTAAGACTGTAATTTATGGTTGTTCGGCAGGATAAGAATCTAACTTGTGCTTAACTACAATAAATAAATATATATTTGTTACATACATAGTTCAAAACATAATACGGTATCAAAATTGTCACTTATTTTGATAAGGTACAGTCTTGTTTGTTTTTAATTAAGCACAAAGCTACACAATGGGCTATCTGTGCTCAGCCCACCACGGGTATCGAAACCCGGATTCTAGCGTTGTAAGTCCGCAGACATACCGCTGTGCCACTGGGGGGGGGGGCAAGGTAGAGTCTTTTTATACTTTTTACAAACGTCTTATGTGAAACATAGCAATACAATGAATTCTAGCCATATCCACAAAAAAAATGGCTATTTTGATTCAGGAGAGAACAATCAAAGCACTGCTATAGTTTTTTGCTTGATCCCATTTAAAAGATAAAATTGTGATATAGCTCCATTTTGACTTTTTTCTCGTGAGGGACACTGAGAAAACGATCTTTGCAAAATAGTTCCTGACCATTATATTGAAAAAAATACCCTTAAATGATGCATTAGTCGATAAATCTTGAATTCACATCTAAAGCATTACACATTTAGGTTTTGTTTGCGACAATGTGAACTAATGAAGAGTTGAATCGCTGATTGTTTTTTAGAATTTACATTAGTGCTCAGGTATGAAAAACGAATATTAAGTTGAAATTTAGGATGAAGGATGTCACTAGAGTGGTTACATGACGTGGTAATGGTGAGGCTGTTCACATTCAACTGGAGCTAGATATTTCAATTTTTATTACAATGCAAATTATTGATATATATATAAATATATAAAATGTTCTTAACATGGTAATTATAATATGTAATAAACGGTAATTGGAATTGTTATCACATTCTCCATGCGAAAAATCATGCTGAAGTTTCCATCAAGTGTTTCTTTTCTATGTTATGTAAAAATGTACTTAGTATTTGTAATCAGACATACTGTATGGAATTATTTGTAGAAACTACTAATGCTGAAGTGCAGTTTTACATATCATCAAGACTTCCAGCCCCCACCCCCTCGCACCATTTGTTACGAGTTATATAAAAAAAGTGTAATTTCCAAAGAGAAACTACAAGTAACTAGGTTAACGATAAAAGACACCACCCTCCAAAACAAAGGGCACCGTACAGGTTGTAAATGAACAGAAATTACCAAAGTCTTGAAGTTTCCATGGCAACGGCCTTCTTTTGTTTGGTAGATTTTTATCTGAATAAGACTAGTACATTCATAAAACTGGTTGGAATAGTGTTAAGTTAAATTATTTTGCCAGAAAACATCTCAAAACTAGGACTTTTCAAATACTCCACTATCTTCTATGAATGCTAAAGTCTACAATGAAAGGTGTCTCGTAAACCTCAACTGACAAATCATTACATTTTGAGCATTTAGCTTATCAACACCACTGAAAATGTTGATGTTCGGACTTTTTGTTATATAATTAATTTCGAGTCAATAATCATGGTATTAATAGATAAACACTTCTGCAGAAAAGTTGTAATGGTTTGGGTAATTCCTTCGAGAACTTACAAAGACAAACTATCATTTTTTTGTGAGAATTAACAGAGGTAAACTGCTTGGTAAAACGATTTTCAAACGGGTGGGGAACATTTGTAGTTAGCTATGTGGCGTGTGGTAGGGTATAATTTTTTAGGAAATCACCCCGCCCTGTTCTGCTATCTTTTCCGGGTTTATAGAATTCTACATCTTAAAGAGTAAATTGGTATTTAAGAACAATAATACATTAGAAGAAAGGCTCTTGTCGTCAACGTAGTTGATGTGTATGACTGTCAACAAATCCTGCCGTCAGAGCGAAACGTTTTCAGTAAAGGAAGTCGATTTTTTTCAAGATTACCGATCCACAACTAATCTTTTTAAACATTATTTCTACACTTATGGTTTATTCTCCTTATATAAAAAGAAGTAAATAGTGCAGAAAATTGTCGGTTTTTGTGGATAAACGTTTTTCTTTATCAAGCGTTTCTATAGGAATGATTTCGAATAATAATTCAGAGTATGACGTAAAAAGTCACTAAAATTTTTAGTAAACATCAGCGTAAAATATTTAACTTAGATTGATTAATCATACTAACATTTTTTACAAGAAAACTTATACAGAGAGAACCAATATTTTGATATAACCCCCAGTGGAGTTATGAAATGTCCAGAGAGATCTTGCGTTAAGGAACATCATTTTGCAAACACTCATACTGAGAAAATTAACCCTAACAGAACAAACACTTTAAAATATCTCATACTGAAGGTCAACGCTTTAAGATATCCTACAGTAAAAGGGCTAACGCATGTAATGGTCTTGAAAACTGAGAAATAACATAGAAAAAAAAACAATTTGAAACACTTAGATTTAACTTGAGAGATCTTACACTGAAAATAAACATTTTAAGATATCTCACACTGAGTGGTCATTTTGAGAGATTTTTATACTGAAAGAATATATATACTCTGAGGTATCTTACTCCGACACAATCTGCACTGAGAGATTTTACAATGACATATTTTGAGATATCTCAGTTCGAAAGAATCAACACCAAGGGTTCGCACATTGAAAAACCAATACTATAAAAGATCTCTCACCGAGAGATGTTATACTGAAAGAACGTACATTGTGAAAGATCTTGCACCGATATTATACTGAAAGAACGTACATTGTGAAAGATCTTGCACCGATATTATACTGAAAGACCTTACACTGTGAAAGATCTTACACCGATATTATACTGAAAGAACCAACACTATGAAACTTCTCACTCCGACAGAATTAACACAAAGTGATCTTACACTGAAGGAATCAACACCATTAAAGATTTCAAAGGAATCAACACTGAGAGATCTTACACTGAAAGAATCAACACTATGAAAAATTTCAAAGGAATCAACACTGAGAGATATTACACTGAAGGAATCAACACCATGAAAGGTCTCAAGAGAATCAACACTAAGATATCTTACACTTAAAGAATCAACACTATGAAAAATTTCAAAGGAATCAACACTGAGAGATATTACACTGAAGGAATCAACACCATGAAAGGTCTCAAGAGAATCAACACTAAGATATCTTACACTGAAAGAATCAACACCATGAAAGATTTCAAAGGAATCAACACTGAGAGATCTTACACTGAAGGAATCAACACCATGAAAGGTCTCAAGAGAATCAACACTAAGAGATCTTACACTTAAAGAATCAACACCATGAAAAATCTCAAGAAGATCAACACTGAGAGACCTTACACTGAAAGAAGCAACACCGTGAAATATCTCAACAAGAGAATCAACACTGAGAGATTTTACATTGAAAGAACCAATACTATGAGAACTTTTACACGGAGCAAAACCAGCCTTTTGAGAAAAACGCACTGGAGGGTACTTGGTTTGTTTGTTTGTTTTTTTGGAATTTCGCGCAAAGCTACACGAGGGCTATCTGCGCTCGCCGTACCGAATTTAGCAGTGTAAGACTAGAGGGAAGGCAGCTAGTCATCACCACCCAC
>NW_013665874.1:307673-312250 GCF_000517525.1 Limulus polyphemus | reverse complement strand
GACCCTCAGATTGTGAGTCGAGCGCCTTATCCACCTGGCCATGCCGGGCACGAGAGGGTACTTGGAAAGAGATCTCACACGAAATAGCCAATATTTTGCGATATCCTGTATTGAGGAACCAAAATCAAAGAGTCTTGCATTGAAATTAGTAACACTGAAAGATCCAACTCATATTGAGATGTCATGTTGAGGAAAAAAACACTTTATTATGTTGTCTTCTTTACAAATCAAAATCAAAAACTTTACACTTCAAATTTTGAAATGTATATGTTTAAAATGTTGACTTCTTTTTAAAATCAGAGTATAAAATACATGAAGTTGTTGAAAATGTTGGCTTCTGAAAGAGTCGCTGAAAAAGTGTTCAGTTGAAATTGTTAAAAAAGAATGCCCTTTTGAACAAAATAAAAACTCGTGAAACTCAAGTGCGTTTCCCTGTTTGAGTGTTTCAACACCCAAATGTTTGAAAATAACATTCCTTTTTTAAAGTTAATTTCAGACAGAAATTATTTAATCAATAATCAGAGATAAAGATTTAAAAGTTTCAATATTAAATTTTATTTGACATCAAAAACAAAACATTGTTATCTTAAAGATACTTACTAACAAAAAGGATTTAAACGAAGCATGAGAATATTTAGTTGATTTATTCGATAACACATTCTATTCAGATATTTTAATTAATTAAACATTGATTTACTAGGTAAAATTTGTTTTAGAATTTTCTCGTAAAGGTACACAACAGATGTATATGTATAGCTGTCTATGATTTCGAACTGTATACTAGAGGGTATCTGTATTTATGGCAAAGCTACTAAGCCTGTTTGCTGTCGTCTCTGGTATTTAATTACTGACCAGATGGTGGCCCGGCATGACCAGGTGGTTAGGGGGCTCAACTCACAATCTGAGGGCCGCGGGTTCGAATCTCCGTCCCACCAAACATGCTCGCCCGTTAAGCCGTGGGGGCGTTATAATATGACGGTCAATCCCACTATTCGTCGGTAAAAGAGTAGCCCATGAGTTGGCGGTGGGTGGTGATGACTAGCTGCCTTCCCTCTAGTCTTACACTACTAAATTAGGGACGGCTAGCGCAGATAGCCCTCATGTAGCTTTGCGTAAAATTTAAACAAACAAACAAACTGACCAGATGGTAGAAAACCCATCAGCAGCACCCTAACGTCCACCATCCACATTAAAAGATTGACTTTCGCTCTTATAACGTACAAACAGCTTAAAGTGAGAAAGATATTTTTTGATACTGCACGGATTCGAACCCAGATCGCCAGTTCCTAAATCCGGAGAACTGTCACGGAGCCAACCCACGTTTATAGTAGTGGGAATGCAGCTTAGTTACCAGCGCCTACCATAAATTCTTAGGATTCTCTTGTCTGACCAAAAAGTGAGATTTGATTTTCATTCTTATAGCGCACCCATGAACCTCAAAGCACGTTTTTAATGACTACGGGACACAATTATGAACCCTCCCATTCACAGTCCGGACATACTACTATTAGGACACACCCAGCCATCAACTTCATCTGTTGATTATCAGGCGATTTTACCTGACAAACAATTTTCAAACTAAATTTATCATGCCAAACGAACCTGATCGTTGTTTTGAAAAATTAGTTACACTGTATATGTTATTAATATTGCTCGTTCCATTCGATTTTTATCAGTCTCTTGTAGACATTAGTCTGATTTTTCTGTTTTGAAGGAAATATACTTAAATAAAAGTAAAACGTTAACCTACTTTGCAAGGTAATTATAGAGAGATCGTATCAGCCAATGGTTCTAATTGATGCCTGTTATAATGTGTTTTGAAAGAAATATTACTGTAGCACATCTAAAGGAATGACACTGAATGTATGAACGTAGAGGCGATGATACTTTTGTGATGCTTATACCCAATACTTATTGCGTTGTATTAAATACAACCTTCCTTCAAGTATAGAAGACACTACATTTAACTATAAAATGACTTCAGTGAACAAAGCATATTTGGTAAGAGAATCAATTGAAAGTTGAAGTCTAGGGTGTGAAAATGTTTCTTTAAGTATAAGTATGAGTAAAAGTATATATATATACGTGTTTTGTTGTTTTTTAAACAGCCTTTGTTTGTCCAATATTCTTGTTCTTTAACTGTTTATCCAATGAACGGAAACAAAACAAAAAATACATAGAAATCATACCTTTTGTTTTGGGTGGGAATGGCTACCAAATCATCTTCATTGATACTGTAGTTAACCAAGTGTCGATAGTAGCTTTGCATTACTTTATAAATAGAATTTATACTAGATCACAATACTTATGAACCAAGACTGGTTGGAAACGATATAAGGAAGAGTTAAGCCTTACCAGATTTGGACATGTGTGTAACATTGAGACATAGTTAAGCTTTATTAGACTTAAACTATTTGCGACAACATTTTAAGTATGGCCGTAAGCCTTATTAGGAAAGAAATTATGGGATAACTTTTGAATCATAACTAAGCCTTACTTTTAAAACTTGTCTCATACGTTTAAGAGTTAGCTCAGACTCGCTGCACATAAATTTAAGTGAAAACCGTTTATCCTGTTACCGTCTTTTCATAAGTTTATCTAGAGTTTCCATATACATCAAATCTTCATATTTGTCATTACGCTATTTACTGTTTGTAAATTATCTATGGTTTAATGAAATGAAATATACTAATATACTACATTCTAAAGAACTACAACGGGTATTTACCGAGGGATTAAAAAAGAAACCCAAGTCTCGGAGTTTCTTTTTACTTACAACAGTATTTGTGAGAAGGTTTACTTTTATTGACTGATAATGCGATTAAAAATAGGAACAATAAAAATATGTATGTAAGTCTAGTTAGGCTCCTCTGATTTGGTTGGGTGGTGATAAATCAACCCACTTATTATCTGACCACAACAATACAAAGTAATATGAAGTCTCATAGTCATAGTTAAAAAGTCTTATGAATGAAGGGAGAGAAGGACGGGTTGTACTGTTGGATATCTCAGTTAGATAGAGTATTGGCACTGTTAGCCAAAGGTTAATAATATTTGTTGGAGTATATAATTTTTGCACTATCTAATTTGGGATTGAAGCGTTCAATCCACGTCATCACTTGTACATTGCAACTTGCATACTTTTTAAGACCTGTTAAATCACCTTCTTGTATGACAGCTGTTTCAAAAAAGTAATTTATCAATTTTGTTTTGTTAGTTGCAAGACAAACAAGTTACAACGTGACGACAATTTCCATTGTTCTTAAGCGTAAAGCTACGTAATAGGCTTCAATTAAGTTTTAAAATTGTGTAAATATGAAACGTTGATTTTAATTATTTATTAAATAATAGGCTATCGTTATTGTGCTCACTACGGGTATCGAAACCCGGTTTTTAGCGTTATGAACCTACGTACTTGCCGTTGACCCACTAGAGACAACTAGTTCACAGTTTTCTTCATGTAATATTACATGTTTTTGTTATTGCTGTTCATGTTTATACCCTGACTTCATTCAAGGTAATAAATAATGTTATAGCAAAATAACTAAGTAAAAAAATATTAGTTTTTATTTCGTAATTATATTTATATTTTTACCGAAAAATATTTTAATACTCTCGCTAATTAAAAGCAGCATATACTTATAAATCCAATTAGATAGATATCGATAATATTGAAATTGTGAATTCGTTAACCTATGTAAGTTTTTGTTTGTATTTCCTTCACACTAAGACTATTTAATCACATCACATTAAAACTGTAATTTTATCTTAAGTGTTTATGCGACACCTAGTGGTTTTGTAAAACGAAACATCCTATTCGTCACTTCATTGTCGTTCATGTGTCACGCAAGGTGGTTCGAGACGTGCACGCAACAACTCAACTTTTCACGTTATTACCTATTCTCTGAGAAGGTAAGCCTGTATAAAAGAAGGTATTGTCGTTATATACAATTTAGCTTGCATTGGGTTAGCTACTTAACTGAATGAACCTAAGGTAACGTCAAAAAAACAAATAAAACTGAGTTCTCAGTTTTACTTTAAAGCAACAATAGAAATTACAGCTTATGTGCAATATTAATCAGATTTTTTTTTACAATACAAAAAATATTTTAATTGTATTCCTATTTATCATATAAAACATACGTAAAAACACTAAGCTCTAGGCAACTTAGTAACGAAGACTAAGAAGTAAATTAAAAGAGCACAAGATTCTTGTGAGCCGGGTCAGAATCCTGTAATGAATTTGTTGTGATATATTTATTTTAATATCAACGTTTGTTTAGATTAAATTTATATTTAAAAACATGCATAGCTTGTAGTGTTAGATATGTATTGCGAAACTCCAACCTATTCTCCAAAGTTGTAGAAGATTCTCGAAAGTAAGAATCAACAATATATCTATATACGTAAACATTTAAATGTAGCTCAGTATTGTTACGTAAGGCTGAATTTTCTATAGAACTTCCCCACGGTTATAAATATAACCGACGGGACGCGCCAAAGTGAGAGTCTATTAGTAGTTCGCTATACTCAGTGTGTTATAAACTTCGAAAGCTATAACTGTGATTGTTATAACG
>NW_013665874.1:305233-307094 GCF_000517525.1 Limulus polyphemus | reverse complement strand
CCATTCCAAGCTTTTACTTCAAGTTAAACAAATGTTTAAACAACTCTATTCAATTATGTAAATTGTACTGTTGTGTGTATACTAAAACGTATTTGTGTTAAAAACGAAAACGGTGTGTATCAATCTTGTTGGCAAATATCATAAACTGACTATATATCGGCATTTATTGAAATACTAAATCCAAAGTATAATTTAACTACTAAATTTAAATTATCAGTTAACTCGGCTTCGGACTATTCAAAGTTCTAATACGTCATAATCCACAAAGTCTTCACCCCGCTGTGGGTGCTTTATAAGAGGACTGACAGTCTATCCCTTAGTGTGGAAGATGGGTGGTAGGGTGCTACTGACTGGCTGCCTTCCCTCTGGTGAGTAGTCCAATATTAGGGACGGCGGTAAATGGTCTTGATAGTTTTGTCATTAATACAAAATACAAATATATTAAAATAATGAATTTAACATAAGTATTCAGGAGTGTTTAAACACTGCCATTAAATCAGTAAGCAAACACCAGCAATTAACTCAATAAGCAAAACCACCAATACAGTTATCAGTAAAAGTAATTATCTTTGTTTTACATTTCTTAAAGGTTAAACATTTTGATAACATCGAATTATACTAAATAAAAAAAAACGTTTTTGTTACTTCTGTTTTGAAAGTATACTCTGCTTGAACCGTCGGTGCATTCATGGAGTGAAAGAAAAAGAAAAAAGGGAGGACTACAAATGTGAATTTGGAAAGAGCTGTCTGCGCAAAATTGCAAACTCTTACGTGATATTGTGCATGCGTGCAAGTGTGTACGCTGGTGTTGACGACGGAAGTTCAAATAATATTACCTAATAAAATAAATCTATCTGTACAGCTGTTTTGTGGGATCTCAGATCAAATCTTGAATGGCGTTAAGACTTTTACTTACTTTTATTTTCACAAGCAGTTTTCGTGACTCGATCCATGACAAGAAAGAGGAAAAACAAGATTAGTAATCTACATGAACTAGAGATCTTATGGAAGAAAAAAAAAACGATTTTGGACAAAACAGCGCCACACCAAAGTAACTTAAAATTATTTTTACTTTCTGTGTTAACAGTAGTACTAGTGGGGAAAATACATGACCCCGATCATATCAAATATTGGAGGGGCCGTGGTTCCCATAAAGTGAACACACATATGTTTACTTTAATTGTAAAGTTATAATTCAGTTTTTGCATATAAACCGTTTTCTCAGAAACAGTGTTTATGTTGATACGATTAATGTTTTAAAGACAATTCGTGGTAATTACAATGAATGACTTACAGAAATAGTCTCGTCAGGTAAGGTGAATATTTTACAGAATAAACTCTGTTAGCTAGAACGAATGTTTTACCGAAATAGTATCATTAACTACGATAATCATTTCCAGAAACATCTTCATAGCTTTAGAGAAACGCTCTTAGTAATTATTGTGAATATTAGTTGAATAGAAACACTCTTGGTAATTATTGTGAATATTAGTTGAATAGAAACACTCTTGGTAATTATTGTGAATATTAGTTGAATAAAAACACTCTTGGTAATTATTGTGAATATTAGTTAGATAAAAACAGTCTTGGTAATTATTGTGAATATTAGTTAGATAGAAACAGTCTTGGTAATTTTTGTGAATATTAGTTGAATAGAAACACTCTTGGTAATTATTGTGAATATTAGTTAGATAGAAACAGTCTTGGTAATTATTGTGAATATTAGTTAGATAGAAACAGTCTTGGTAATTATTGTGAATATTAGTTAGAAACAGTCTTGGTAATTATTGTGAATATTAGTTAGATAGAAACAGTCTTGGTAATTATTGTGAATATTAGTTAGAAACAGTCTTGGTAATTA
>NW_013665874.1:295458-304459 GCF_000517525.1 Limulus polyphemus | reverse complement strand
TGAATTTAGTTAATTCACAATAATTACCAAGACTGTTTCTATCATAAGTAATATATAATAGCAGTTTAAGACTAGATAACATATACGTAACTCAAGGTTCAAAAATTATATACATAACTTTCACAGTTTCTTCCCCTTTCAAAGAACTAGTTTCTACAGAGAAGCCTTCAACATAATACAGTCCTATAGGTGTTAAATAGAAAGAGTCTTGGTAATTACTGTGAATATTAGTTAAGTAGAAACAGTTTAGCTAGTTATGGTGTACGTTTAACGACTCATATTACACCAATTTCTTAAGGAAATTGTTAATTTAACTCTTAAAATCTTTAAAGTATTTTGCCAAAAAGTTATCTTCATTAGTTCAGTAATTAGAAGATAAATCTCTTCAATTACCTCTGTTGTTAAAGCCACCTATGACTTTGCATTTATTGCACACACTAAACATGGTTTTTAACGTGTATAATTGAAACTTGTTACGATGAACTTCATACTGGATCATCAAAAACAATAAAAGCTAAAATAATATGGTTATAACAGTTTGTCAGCGGTAAGTATGAGGACATACGTCGCTAAGATCTCGGGTTCGATTCACCGTAGTTTACAGAGCGCAGCTATCCTGAGAAACAAACAACCAAAACCTATTTAAATGTTTCATCAATTTGATTTTACTATTTTTTATACTACACCAGTTCAAACAATTTAATTGAAGTTTTTTTCTTAATAAACGATTCAATAATAAATTTAATATCAAAGTACCCAATTCTTAGAAACCGGTTTTCAATGCCCATGATGAGCAGAGCACAGATAGCCCATTGTGTAGTTTGCGCTTGACTACAAACAAATAAACAAACTATCCAATTAAATTATGTGATAATTTCGCTGTAAACGGATTTTGCAAATATATGAGAAGTATACTATAAACGAATCAAAGTTATTATTGTGAGAACTTAGTACAATCCAAATATAAAAAAATCTGTACCTTTTTTGTCATGAATCCAATTATTTAAAATCTTCACGCAGACAATTTAAAAATATAATGTTTAAATATATTGAAAATTTACTAAGTTTAGAGCCCCCAGTGGTACAACGGTATGTCTGTGGACTTACAACGTTAGAAACCGGGTTTCGATACCCGTGGTGGATAGAGCACAGATAGCCCATTGTGTAGCTTTGTGCTTAACTTCAATCAAACAAACAACTAAGTTTAGAATAATCGCATAGTGTCAAACAGTATAAACATTTATCCATATCTCCCTGGTGGCTCAGAGGTAAGTTTGAGGGATTAGAACGCTAAAAAGTGAGTTTCGATACTCGCGGTCGACAGATCCCGAATAACCCATTACTAATATAACTAAATGTATAATTTACTTTAATTACTTATATCTATTGACTTTCAATTATAAGTAATATATAATAGTAGTTTAAGGCTAGACAAGATATATGTAATTCCCTTTTCAAAATTTATATGCATAATTTTCGCAATTTCTCCCCCTTTTCAAATGAGCCTCTCCCACCGGGGGGGGGGGCTCACCAGTAAGCTGAAGGGCTTATAACGTTACATTTCGGGGCTCGATCGTTGCTAGGGGCACAGCTCAGATAGCCATTTGTTCGACTATGAGCTTAAACCAATCATCTAACGAACTAACTCCTTTATCAGCGGACACTGGGGGCAGGTGCCTTCCAATTTTGACTTGGCAGCAAAAAGCCTCTTTGAATGAGGAATAGAATGAGACTTGTGAATAACTGTCATGAAAAGTTCCTGTTTCAGTTTTGAATTCAAAGTCATATTAATATAAAATATAAGGAGCCCCAATTATCGGTGCCCCAAATTCAAATGTGTTCAGTCGCCTATGACCAGTTCTTTCTAAATGAAAATTGCATTGATCGACTTCCTTTCCAGGTGATTCGACTTCTTTAAATATTCTTATTGCTGATAATTGGTACCAGCATATACTGTTTTGCTTCGCAGTTTCTTGTTACTGTTGACCTCTGTAATTATCATTGTCTTTCTGTGTAGATTATTGTTATTTGTTGAATGGGGTATTTAACTTTTAAACTTTAATGGACAAAATAATCTTATATCATATATAACTTTGTTTACAGTACGTGTTATACTAGTTAAATTTGTGGAATAAGTAACACAAAATAATAAATTTCAAAGAACTAGAATAATCTTATATATAACTTTGTTTACAGTATGTGTTATACTAGTTAAATCTGTGGAATAAGTTACGCAAAATAATAAATTTCAAAAAACTAGTTTCTATATAGAGGAGCCTTTAACATAATACAGTCCTGTAGGTGTGCTATAGATTAAAAACCATTGTATTATCCTTAAAAATACAGAGATACGAAAGTTTCCAATCTATCTATGTACACAGCCAAAGGTTAGAAGAACTTGACCGTAAGTGGTTCAGGTGATAGATTTGGGATGTGTGGAAGTACAGTATCTTACAGTAAAGTACCGCACTCCACCCGTCGTCCTTAGTAATTAACCCACGTGTTCATGTACTTCAGCACCAGCCCATCAGAGATGGAGCAGGAAACGGGCACTCCCGCGTGCCCAGTGCAAACTGTTCAGAAATTCTGGAATAATTAAACAGGATAGGGTTAACACGCACTCAGAGCGTTGTGATGGCTGGAATGCTGAGAATGATTCATACTAACAAGTAGTCTGTAGGTTTACACGAAAAGAAATATCACAGAATAGATAAACCAATGCTCTTTATTTTAATAACGATAAGATCTTTTGTTTTGTTTTTTCATATGAATAAGAACATTAAAAAAATATATAAACTTTTACTCACCCACCCCCCACCCCCCGAATTATATAACCCCCACTTCACTAGGGCAAATATTTCTTTTCCTCAAATACGTTGATTATTATCACTTTTTTAATATTTTACCCAAACTTTACTATCTTAATTTAACAGTTTCATTTTTGTTTTAACACTGTTCTGGTGCTTAAAAGTATAGAGAGAGTGACTTATACGCTTTCATTTTTGTAAAATATTACATAAACATTTTTAAGAATAATTAAATAATCTTGCACCGTAACAATTTAACGTTTTGAAAATACTTATTATTTTCAAATGAAAAATTCTGCGGGCGTTTTGTATCAAATGCACCTCGGTGGTGCAGTGGTAAGCTAGAGTGTTTGAAATGTTAAAATTCGTGGCTAGATCCCTGGAGAACAGTACAGGTAGACTTTTGTGCAGCTTTGTGCTGACGAAAAGCAAACAAAAGCTTAGAAAATGTGTTCCTTGGCCTATGAATGGATACTGAGCTGCGTTGGCTATTTTTAGTTTACAAGAAATCAGAGAAATGCCACTGTGTGTCAAAGAAAGAACGATTTAATACAACCCGTGAACGTATATTAGGCATAGCCAAGTCATTAGACCTTAACTCCTCTATTGTAAAAATTATAATGAATGCGAAAGTACAATAGAAAAATTCTATTTTAGGTATTCCAGTAAGTATTTATTGTTTCTGATGATCCGATGTGAAGTTTATCTTAATAAGTTTCAATTATACACGTTAAAAACCATGTTTGTGTGTGTTCAATAAATGCAAAATTATAGGTAGCTTTAACAACAGAGGTAATTGCAGGTTTATCTTTTAATCACTGAACTAATGAAGATAACTTTTAATGAAGATAAGTTAAAATAAATTTTTGCTTAAGAAATTTATGTAATATGAGTCATTGTTTAAAAATATTCACCATACCTTATATACCTGTTTCTATTATCCCATCTAATGTAAACACTGGTACTATTAGTTCTTTCCTCATCGTCCAACATGTCTTAAATTCGATTACTATTTATTCTCTCCTCATTATCCAATCTGATTATAACATTACTGCTATTAGTTTTGCTCCCATCATCAAATGGACTTAAACACCACTACTGTTAGATCTCTTTCCTTCATCCAACCTGTCATAAATATCACGACTAATAGTTCTTTTCCCTTCATCTAACTTAATTTGAAACCATTACTTTTATATCTCTTCCCATCATCCAACTTTACTTAAAATCAGTACTATTAGTTCTCACCTCGCCATGGAAATGGTTTGAGCACCATTGTTATTAGCTCTCCCCTTATCATCAAATCTGACTAAAACATTTCTACTAATAGATCTTCCCATCATCAAACCTGGCTAAAACAACACTATTGATAATCCTCTTCTCACTTATCTAACTGACATAAATACCGTTAATTATTCCCCATTATCAACCCGACTTAAGAACAACCACCAATAATTTCCTGTCCATCATCCAACTCGATTTAAACATCAGTAATTTAAATACTTTTTCATCATCCAATAGATGAAATCACTACTATTATTAGAACCATCATTCAACCTGATTTAAACCACACTACTTTTAGTTATCTCGTCTTTTCTTCAATCGCGTTAACCACCATAATTTATCTTCGCACTATTCAAGAGACTCAAACACCACAACTATCAGTTTCATTTCCACCATCCAATCCGATGTAAACATCATTACTATTACCTTTTCACTACTTTTTTTACAACCATTTTTCTCTCCCTAAAATCTACCTTAATTTAATCACCACTACCAGTAGTTCACACCTCATTATTCGAGTTAACCCTAGATATAATTAGTTCTCTCCCCGTCATCCAAATGACCTAAACACCACTACGATTACTGCTCTCTTCATCATCACACTTAACTTAAACGCCATTACTACTGGTTCTCTCCCCATTATCTAACCTGACTTAAACACCACTATTGTTCGTTTCTTTCCATCATCCAAATGAATTAAACATTGATATTATCATTTCTCTTCCAATCATCCATCAGACACAAATACCAATACTATTATTTCTTTTCTCATCATCCAACCTGACTTAATCACCATTACTATTAGCTCTTTCCCCATCATCCAATCTCACTCAAATACCACTACTAATATCCATCTCGTCATTTTCCCAATCCATTAAATTAAACACCACCAATTCTCTCACCATCATCAAATTGACTTAAGCACCTCTAGTACTAGTTATCTTCTCCTTATCCAACCTGAGTTAAACACCACCACTTTTATTAGATCTCTCCTCATCACCCAACCGAACTTAGTCACCATCATTCATAGTTCTGTTCCAAATATTGACCACTATTAAACTTCATTATCATTAGTTCTCTTTCGGTCATCCAGTTGACTTAAACACCACTACTATTAGTTCTCTCCCCATCATTCAACTTGACTAAATCACAGTTATTGTTAGTTTTATTCTCATTTGTTTCACTGACATTAAAACCGTAACTTATCTCCTTTTCATGCAATTAACATAAAAATCACTACTATTAATTCCCCCATCTTGATCTAATCATCTTTACTATTAGTTTTCACCATTATCCAAGTTGACTTACCTACCACTACTGTTAGTTGCCTCCTGATTTTTCCATTTGACTTAAACACCATTAGTTTGCTCCTAAATTAGCAATACTACTGTAACTTCTCACAATCCAAACCGATTTTAAAACCACTACTGTTAGTTCTCTCTCAATCATACAATCGACGTAAACACAACCACTACAGTTAGTTTTCTTTCTCTCAATCATACATCCGACGTAAACACACAACCAATACCAGTTAAACCATTACTGTTAACTATCTCTCTCTCTTTCATCATATTTATCGATGTAAACACCGCCACTGTCAGTTAAACCATTACAGTTAGTTGTCTCCTCATCATCCAACCTGAGTTGAACACCGCTACAATTAGCTTTTTCACCTTTCAATCGACCTAAATACCACTGCCATTAATTCTCTCCCCTTTATCCAAATGACTTAAGCACAACTACTATTAGCTCCCTCCCCAAGGTTTAACTGACTTAAACACCACTCTATTAGTCATCTCGTCATTTTTCTAATATACCGATAGTTATCTCCACATCATCAAACTGACTTAAACAACTCTGCTATTAGTTATCTTCCTATTATCCAGTATAACATAAACACTACCATTTGTATTTTGTTCGACATTTTCTCCCTTGATTCAAATGCCGTTAGTTCTATCCCCATCATCCAACGGACGTAACCACTACTTCTGGTAGTTCTCTCCTCATTATCCAATCTGACATAACCACCACTGATTTTAGCTATTTTACCATTATCCAATGTGACCTAAACACTACTACTAGTAGTTTTCTCAACATTCTTCCACTTGACTTAAATACTATTAATTCCCTCCCCATCATCCAACTCGACCTAAACATCACTACTATTAATTCTTTCTCATCATTCAACAGACATAACCAATACTTCTAGTAGATCTCTCCTCATTTTCCCAATTGATTTAAATATCATTAGTTCTTTCCATCATTTCAATGACTTAAATATCGCTACTATTATTTTTTCCCCATCATCAAACCTGATTCAATCGCCGCTACTATTAGTTCTCTCCTCATCATTCAATCTGATTTAAACACCACTACTGTTAGTTATTTCCTAAACATACAACTGACTTAAACACTAACACTGTTAGTTTTCTCCTTATCATTGGAGCGATTTAAACACCACTGGAATTATTTCCCCCTCCATCAACCAACCTGACTTAACTACTTCTGCTGTAGATTTTCTTCTAATTTTTTCGGCCTGTCATGGCCTGGTGATTAGGACACTAAACTTGCAATTTGAGAGCTGCGGATTCGAATCCCATTCCCGAACATGCTCGCTCTTTCAGCTGTGTGCGTATGTGTGTGTGGTGGGGGGGGGGCGTTATTACTATTCGTTGGTAGAGAATAGACCAAGAGTATGTGGTGGGTAGGGTTGACTAGCTGCCTTTCCTCTATTCTATCATTTCAAGATTAAGGACAACTAGCGCAGATAGCACTTGGGTAGGTTTGCGCGATACTCAAAACAAAACAAACAAACTAACTAACTTAAACACCACTGCTTGTAGTTCTCAAAAGTCATCCGACATAAACACCATAATCATTAATTCTTTCATCATCATCCAAACTGATGTAAAAATCACGTCTCTCCACATCATCCAAGTGACTTATAATCCATTGCTGTTAGTTCTCTCCTCATCATCTAACCTGATTTAAATACCACTATTACTACTACTTCTCTCGCCATTATTCAGTCTGAGCTAAACAGCACTGCTATTAGTTATTTCCCCTTTATCTGACCTGACTTAAGCACTAGTAGTACTAGTTATTTCTTAATTTATCCAACTAACGTAAACACCTATATTTATATCCACATCATCCAACTGACTTAAACACCACTACTATTAGTTCCCTATTTATCATCCAATTCAACCAAAACACAACTACTATTAGTTCTTTCACAATCATCCAACCGGACTTAAACACCACTATTGTTAATTCTTTCTCCATCGTTGAGCCTGATTTAATAAACTCTACTAGTATTTCACTCCCTCTCATCCAATATAATTGAAACAACACTACGAGTAGTTCCATCTTTTTGCAAATGAATTAAATGCGGTTAGTTCTCTCACCATCATCCAACTGACTTAAACACCACTTTTATCAGTTATATTTCCAATATACAAACGCCTTAAACACCTTTACTATTCGTTTTCTCCTCATCATATAATCTCACTTAAAAACCATTACTGTTACTCCTCTTTCTCTGTATTTCCGCCTGACTTAAACACCACTACTGTTCGTTCTCTCCCCATACGTTAACCTGTGTAAACGATATAACGATATATATAGTAGTTCTCTTCGTACCTTCCAACCTGATTTAAACGCCATTATTATTAATTCTTCCTCTACTCTAGATTTTCTCTTAGTTTTTCAAACTGACTTCAAGAACACTACATACTGTATTCTCCCTCGTCATTTTGACAACTGACTTAAACACCATACTGTTAGTTCTATTCCTTGATACAACCTGTCTAAACACCACTGCAATTGGTTTCTACCCATCGTCCAACAGAATTTAAACACCTTAGTCCTCATCATTCAATCTCTTATAAACACTTCTTCTATTAGTGCTGTCTTATTTTTTTCAACCTCACTTAAACAACACTACTTTATATTACATTACAATTAGTTCTTCGAGGAGTTAAATTA
The DNA here is from genome assembly GCF_000517525.1 of Limulus polyphemus. NCBI lineage: Eukaryota > Metazoa > Arthropoda > Merostomata > Xiphosura > Limulidae > Limulus > Limulus polyphemus. The sequence goes on along the minus strand of NW_013665874.1, from coordinate 296,384 downwards.
GTGTTTTCTTCTCATATTTCAATCTAACTTAAGCTATACTACAAATAGTTTTCTTTACTTCTTTCATTCTGTTTGAAACTCTGGAATAATTAAGCATGATTGGTTTAGAACATATTTATTTTGGTCATAGCTGAAATGACCTATACAATAATTTATCTCAAGTTGAACTTTGAAATTAATTTAAATAATAGTTTTAAAAAATCTCAATGAGGATTTAACATTTTCTTAATGAAGCTTTATTGAATTATTCGTGATTGAAGTTGGTATTAGAATAAGTTTGTATATTATCTAAGTTATATTTACTATTACACATTACATAAATTGAAAATCTAATGTTCGAAACCAAAGTAGTGATCATTAGAAAATTATTACATAGTATAAAACTAACAATGTGTGATACGGTTATCAATATAAACCTTATCCACTCACTTGTTTTTGAAGTATGACGTTGTATTCACATACAAGATTAACATTTTTATTTGAACATTTCTAAATTTATGTTATATTTTATCTAACTTTTTATTTCCTTGTAAGAATACTCATGTAAAGTTATGCACTTTTCTATTTTATTAAAAAGGCAGAAAATCACCTGGAAAAAAGTTAAGCACCCCCAAATATTTTTCAGGATTGCTTATTGAAAATAAGGTTTAATTTTCATGATGTTGAGCAATGATCATAATTTCAAACATAATTAAAAGGATGTGAGCGTTCAGGTGTGACATTTAAATCAGGCGCGTTTTTTCCCCACGTGCAACTTGCTCCCTTCTTCACGTCCAATATGCACTATTTTCTCGTGCATCAAATCCGTATTTAAGTCCCGATTTTTCTGAATGCAAAATCATTTTAAGTAAGAATGGCAAGATATCAGAGGCGCAGAGATGGTAAATTATTGGCATGAATTCCGCTGGTATGTCCTACAAGGCGAT
>NW_013665874.1:265175-294564 GCF_000517525.1 Limulus polyphemus | reverse complement strand
AGGTGTATATTTGCTAACTGTGGAAATGTGCTTCGAGATTGGATTCAATCTTAACTAAACGTGGTAAAAAGATATATAGCCTGTATTCCAAACTACGTGGTTGCCAAGATGCTTCAATAATTTATCTTTCATAATTCGTGTCAAAATAAAGGATCAACTTACACCTAAAATGAAAATGAAAGAAGAAAAAAGATAAATTACTCGAGAGTTAATATCTCTACCCAGGTATGAGCATATAATTATATAATATAATTACATTACAGGAATAAAGATTAATTAGGTGGAAAATTGCCGAGTAATGAAATAGTACTTCTTAATCAGATCATGGAGAACCAAAAGTACTTTGGAATTGGGTTATAGAAAGAACAATGTGGCCTTCTGAAGCAAATCACAGAAAATCAAATAGTGCGTCTGTGCAGATTGTAGAAGAAAATAATGGGCTTCTAAGACGGGCTGGAGAAGAACCAAATAGTGTCTCTGAAGCAGATAATAGAAGAACTAAGTGGTGTCCTCCGAGAGAGGTTCCAGAAGAACCAGGGAGAGTGCTTCCGAGGTAGTTTTCAGAAAAATCCAACAATGCTTTTAATGCAAATTAGAGAACAACCAATCAGTACTTCTGAGACAGGTTTTAGAAGAAACAACGTTTCTAATGCACATTGTAGACGAAATAAATAGCATCTGTAGCAGGTAACAAAACGCCAAAACAGTGCTTCTAAAGTGTATTACAGAAGCAGAATCAAATAATATTTCGGAAAGAAAAAGATCTCTTGAAAAACCAAACAGTCCTTCCGAGACATATTGCAAAAGAAACAAATGTCACTTGTTAAGCAGATTCTAGAAGAACGAAAGAGTGTTTCTGAGATGGATCATAGAAGAACCAAATGGTACATTTGCATCATGTAGAATGCAAAAAAAAAAAGAGCGGTTCTGGAGCGGGTTGCAAATAATAATAAAAATAGTATTTCTTAAACAGATTATAGAAGAACCAGATAGGTATCGAAGAAGAATTATATAAACACTAAATAGTGTTTTTGAGGCTCCAAGTAGTGCATGTGAGGTGAAGTACAGAAGCACCACCTTGTGCTTCTTGTATCAAATTATTAAAACCTCAAATTGTGTTGTTAAAGTATAAGACAACAAAAAACAAATAACGTCTCTAAAACGATTAACGAAATAGTGAATAGTGTTTCTGATCTTGATCACAGAAAGAAAGGACCCAGGTGTAGCTAGTGGTTGGCGTGCCGGACTGTGGATCCGAGAGTCCAAGATACGCGTTTTTTGTCATAAAATCGTGTTCTGTACTTTAAGGCCATGGCTGTAAGGGTAACGACCAAATCCCACTATTGAATTAAATTAACTCAATAACTGACAGTGGGTGCTGTTTCTATGTTAAGTCCCCCAACCCACCATTGAATTAAACCAACTCAATAACTGACAGTGAGCGCTGTTTCTATATTAAGTCCCTCAACCCACTATTGAATTAAACCAACTCAATAACTGACAGTGAGTGATGTTTCTATATTAAGTCCCTCAACCCACTATTGAATTAGACCAACTCAATAACTGACAGTGGGTGCTGTTTCTATATTAAGTCCCTCAATATTAGTCTGAGTTCTAATCACAGTTCTTTTCTCACTTAAGTGTTAATCTCTATAACAGACAAAAGAAATAAAATATTTCTTAGATTGGTTTATTGTGAACTATATAAGTTATATTTTACCTACATAGATTTTGTAATCCTATGTTTCCTTGTAGAGGAACCACTCGATCAAGTGAAACAAACCCCTTCTAAACAATTTATAGATGGATTAAGTTTCCCTAAACACCTGGCCATGCCGAAAACTTTGAAGTTCAGCATTACCACTCACTTCGCCCGGCATGGCCAGGTGGCTAGGGCGCTCGACTCGCAATCTGAGGGTCGTGGGTTCGAATCCCTGTTCCACCAAACATGCTCGCCCTTTCAGCCGTGGGGGCGTTATAATGTGACTATCAATCCCACTATTCGTTAGTAAAAGAGTAGCCCAAGAGTTGGCGGTGGGTGGTGATGACTAGCTGCTTTCCCTCTAGTCTTACACTGCCAAATTAGGGACGGCTAGCGCAGATAGCCCTCGTGTAGCTTTGCGCGAAATTCAAAAACAAACAAAACAAACCACTCACTTCAACAGTTTTATAAAAAGCATGTGTGTATTTCTAGAGTCCCTATCCCAAACCACCCTCAAATGGACTTATTAATGATAGGAGTCGAGAATAGAATTCAATCTAGAGATATATGGACATTTTTGGATGTATGATAAAACTCGCACTTTGTTGTGCATGATAAAACGTTAATACATTTTATATTCGTCCATACTTGTTATATAAATACATTTTGTTTTATATTACCATTTATATGAATACGTCACATAGCCCCCAAATAATGTACTTTTATCATATCCGGTGATTGAAGGACTAACATGAGGCTGGAACCTTCTTCTTGTTCTATAAGAACAAATAATAAAACCGGATGCGGAAGATCACTGTTCACCATCTAGTTATTACATATTTTGATAATTAACTGACACGTTATAGTATCTGCACATCCACAAACGCATCTGACAGTCATGTAGAAGTAAGGGCGTATATGCAAATAAGTTCCTTTAAAATATATATAAAAGATATGTTGATATATATATATATATATATATATAATGCATAAAAGAGCTGTTGTTCTGTATATGTATACATATATATATATATATATACACACGACTAACGCGTAATGTAAAACTGGTACACAATGCGAAGTCGATGCGACCTAGTAATGTAGTATTAACATTCATTTACACCTTGAGCCCCACCTGACGAGTCTCGCGCACCCGCCCTAAGATCACGCGGTCGGCCATCGTTCTCGCCGCTGGCTTAGCCCTTTAATTAACGCACAGAGCAGAGATAAAAGATATAGCAAGACCACTAGTTTTAATATAAACTTGTGCAAGGTATATGCGATTTTATTATGGTGTGCGCAACTTTCGAGTTGACATGCCGCTCGGCACCCACATATTATCATAGCGACTCCCCAGTATCACTCTGGATAAACCGTGCTTACACTTTCATCAGAAAAAACAAAACCTTCTCTTTCCTAAAGGTGTTAAACAGTAACCTGTCTTATTTTTACCGCTGTTTTCAATCACAGAGTGAGAGTAGGAAGTTACGTGGAGCTATCATATTTTCCCGGCTGCTAAAGCATGGGGTCCACGTGACGAAATCCTTTCATTAACGTTCTCACCGTCTGCTCGTGATGATTTTGTAATGTAACTATAGCTTGAGTCGGCCTAAAGCGTAAAAATGTGTTCATAAATACTATGATTTAAATCGCAACCGTGTCCTCCGCATGTCTATTATTTTAATACCTGTTAACGTATTTGTTTGTTTGTGTGTGTGTGTGTGTAGGAAAGAGAGAGATGGTAAGAAACAATGTACTAGCACAAAAGTTAAGTATTCAGTACAAATATTTTTTTTAAATACACATACACATGGACCACCTCATTACAGGCCACTATGTGTGGAAAATGCTTTGGCTCGAAAAATGCAAAATACGCATCAATTGTTAACAAGGAGAGTACGAAATCGAAATCATGCTAAAGCGCCAAAGCAAATCTATGGTAATCTATTTCGGATCTAATGCTTCCAAAACACTTTTTCTTACACCCCGCCTATAAATGATTTGAATACATAATTTATGTCAGCCTAATTAAATTCCCATATTACATAGACTTTGTCTTTTAAGTAGAACAATCATTAACAATATGAAGGCCCGGTGGTAAGGGCGCTCGACTCGTAATCTGAGGGTCGCGGGTTCGAATCCCCGTCACACCAAACATGCTCGCCCTTTCAGCCGTGGGGGCGTTATAATGGGACGGTCAATCCCACTATTCGTTAGTTCAAGAGTTGGCGGTGGGTGGTGATGACTAGCTGCTTTCCCTCTAGTCTTACACTGCTAAATTAGGGACGACTAGCGCTGATAGCCCTCGTGCAGCTTTGCGCGAAAATTCAAAACAAACAAACAAATAATATGAAAGACGTTCTTTCCATCGGATGCGTACGTCGAGGTTTCTTAAATCTGGAAATCTAATTTGTCTCTACTAACGTTGCTACAGGTACAATCACACGCTTATTATTATTATTGCAAGGTAACTACAATTTATCGTGGTTTCTATTATACAACATAAAACTTAATGTCTCACGTGAATTTATAATATAGTCTCCACGGCTACTATATACACGAAAATAAGTTTTTATTGTTAAAAAGAGAAATACGAGAGAAATTAAGAAATTAAGTAAAAATAAGAAAACTTTTAAAACTTTCCTCGCAGGTCTGGATTGAAATATATTAATGTATATTAAAATATATCAAAATAAAGGCTATTTAATATCAGTGTTTGTTATTAATATATTCCTATGTTACATACGTTAAAAGAAGTATGTGTTTGTATAACGTATTTATGTACACATTTGCCTCCCAGTGGCACAGCGGTATATGTCTGCGGACTTACAACGCTAGAATCCGGGTTTCGATACCCGTGGTGGGCAGAGCACAGATAGTCCTTTGTGTAGCTTTGTACTTAATTACAAACAAATGTACATATTTTTTAACTATTGGTTAACAGATTATTTTAAAAGGGAAATGTAGTTTACAACCTGACCTCTGTAACTGTATACGGATTATTTTAACAGGGAAATGTAGTTTACAACCTGACCTCTGTAACTGTATACGGATTATCTTAACAGAGAAATGTAGTTTACAACCTGACCTCTGTAACTGTATACGGATTATTTTAACAGGGAAATGTAGTTTACAACCTGACCTCTGTAACTGTATACGGATTATCTTAACAGGGAAATGTAGTTTACAACCTGACCTCTGTAACTGAAGTTTATGTTTGATGCCTTTTTAAATCTTACCCGTCTCAAATCTCTTCTAAAACACATCTGAATATTTTCAGTCCACTCTAAACGTGCTGCCTATAGACATCTTATGGCATGTCCTAATTATTTCTGATACCTTTTAATAAATTAGATACATAACGAATATACAGACTTTCAATATCTCATATCTAAATAAATGAAACGTTTGGGAAGGCATTGATAAGTACATTATTTTTCAGTGGATGACGTCGTTCGACTACTGAGTCATATTTCCTTGTTTGTTGTTGTTGTTTTTTGACGCAAGGTTTCACAATGAGTTATCTGTTCTCTGTCCACTGCTGTGAATCGAACCCAGGATATTAGCGTGGTAAGTACTAAAACTTGCCACTGACCCGCCAGGGGGACAACGTAAGAGCATATTCCACGAAATAGATCAAGATCGGATAAAAGCACAGAATACTTAGTTTCTGCAGCAATTAGGAATAAGAAAAACATAATTCATTTTCGCATTTTTCCACAAAGCTTTAGCCAGGTAAGTAACTGTTCAGTGTATGTCCTAAAGACGGATTCGTCAAAACTGGCACAGTTTGTCGTCTTTTCTTCTTCTTCTTCTTCTTTTTTTTTTTTGCCTTGATTTTTACCGATATGCGTGCATGTCATGTTCTTCTATTCTGATCTTGCTTCTACAGACCTGTAATTTACTTTGGAAAACCTGTTCATACGCACAACGCGGTGAGGCTGCACGCACGTGGGCGGGCCACTGACCGTCGTCCGTCCTTTGCTGGGTTCGGCTTTTAGCAAGTTCGTCCACCGACCGTAGAAAAACAACTCTTAGTTTCCAACTATATATATATATACATACTGCTGTAACTAAACCAAAGCTAAGAAACACTTCATTATGAGCAAAAAGTCATATTATACCACAATAATATATGTTATATAGAGAGGTAGGGGGCCAACATTCTAACGTACACACACAACTCGAATTTATGAGGGCATGAGTAAGAGCAAGTATACATGCACGTGCACTCCAAGCTCCCGGGTTTTCTTTTTATCAAAGTTCAAGAACGACTGCAATCGTCACAAAACCGGTCCTTGAATTTCTTAGAATATGCAGTAGGAAACATTTATATTAACATTGGTAGCACATGTACTACAAGCAATAACCCTGTACAAACTTTTTTTAAATATTATCAAAATAATATTACAACATAATTCATAAACTGTTTAGTCGATAACGCACAGTTGGAAAACAAAGGGATAATTACGGATAGGGCAAAGTTCGATTTATATGCACGTGCACTCTGTTAATAATTTGTTGTTGTTTCGAACGCTTATGGTTGTCTATCATCCAAGATAAAATATATTTTCTCTCCTGTAGGTTTAATGTCAGAATTAAACCATTGATAAAATACACTGTGTTCCGTTTTGTGTGTGTGTGTTTGGACTAGGAATATTACCGATCAACTGAATGTTATTAAGAAATAATTTAACCTAAAATAATCTTAATAAGTTATTTAAAAATGTGTCCCCTGATACTAGCAAACAAAATATTAGCAAATGAAATAAAAATTAATCAGTAAAAAAGGAAGTATCATATAACTGTATCGATTTTAGTATTATGTGTATTACATTTAGATTTTCATAAAATTTCAGTTACTTTTTTATAGACTACATAAACGACGGTGGGCAGGGCATAAATAGCCTATTCTTTAACTTTGTGATAAATGTATTAAAACGAAACATAAAGTTTCTTCCGTATGTTTTGTAACATCAACATTTCTTGGTAATGTTCTAAATTATTTTAAGGCACGTACAAGAATGGTGGTAGTTACATTTCTGACTTGTTGTTGGCCAGTTTTGTTATTGGATTCAATCAATTACACGCTCTGATATTGATTGACTGGGAGTGGCTTGTAAGTCACGTATGTTAAGGGCACGTGGTTCCGTGCAATACCAAAATAAAAACAAAGGTCTCCATTAGAGAAAGTATAAAATACTCTTTGAATGCTATATTTGAAACTGTAAAAACCAGAAGTTAAAAAAGAACCAGTTTATTTTGGTAAATATAAAATTTTTGTTATGTCTGTAGTTTCTAAAATGTTGTATGAATAAAGTAAACACTTGAGTATGATTTTTCTTTTAGTTTTCTGTGTTAGGTATTATATGATTTTGGGGTTATTTATTAGTTTAGAGTTTAAAGTCAAATTACCTGTAACAAGAGATATGTCTATCACGTAAGGCATGCGAATTGGGTCGAGAGCAGTGTTGTACCAGTGTTACCATCGAAAAGCAAAAACAAAAAAGTCTAGAATAACAGCTACATATATATATATATATAATATGTTTCTACCTTAGAAGAACTAATACTGATTCAAGTGATCCATGTGCTTGGAAAGCTAGCAACATAAAAGACAACCAGCACACAGGTACACATTCAAGTGATCAATGCGCTTGGAAAGCTAGCAACAGAATGAACAACCAGCACATAGATACACCTTCAAGTGACCCATGTGCTTGGAAAGCTAGCAGCAGAATAAACAACCAGCACATAGATACACCTTCAAGTGATCCATGTGCTTGGAAAACTGCTAATGTAATAAACAGCTGACGCCAAGACACACCTTCAATCTATCCATGTTCTTGGAATTCTAGGAACATAATAAACAGCTAATTTAAGAAAAAGCCAGTTCGTAATCTATATGTTTGGAAAGCTATCAGTATAATAAACAGCTAATTTAAGAAAAAGCCAGTTCGTAATCTTTATGTTTGGAAAGCTGTCAGTATAATAAACAGCAAATTTAAGGACACACCTTCGAGTGATCTATGTATTTTACAAGCTAGTAACATGATATACAGTCAGATGAATGCAAGAACATACCTTAAAGTGATCTATGTTCTGTTGTTAATATGATATATAATGCGGTGACAGAAATTCAAATGATCCGTGTGCTTGGATAGTTAGCAACAAAATAAACAACAATGCAAGGGAAATTTTTTTGAAGAAGCTACCAAGTCCAAATCTTTCAATAACCGCCGTGCTTAGAAAAACAAATACAATCAGAGTACATCAATAACCTTAAATTAAAAAAGAAATAACTTCTTTTTTTTTCACCTCTAAGGGCAAATTCATAACCTTAATAAAATTAATAACATAACAATCAATCAGGATTAGTAAAAAAAAAATTTACCTGAGAAAGAAAATAATGTCAAAACAATCTGGATAATCACGTCAAAAATCTAAATCTGAGGAGACAATAACAAGTTTATTGCTAAGGGTAAGTGAATAATCTTAACCTGAAAGGAACAATAATTAAACATCTAAACACGATGTGTCGACATTCTTAATATGAGGGAAATATAAGGAAACTATCAATCAGGACACAACAATATTCTTAACCTGTGGGAAAATATATAACGTAACTATAATCTTAACTTGACGGAGAATATTTACGTAACTATCAATACGGACACAACAATAATAAATACGTAACTATCTGTAAGGGTGTAACAATAATAGTAAACAGAGAGATTAGTTAATTTAATTATCAGACAAGGTACGTGAAGAACTTAACGTTGAGATAAATAATAACGCAACCTACAAACAGGAAAATTTAATATTGTTAGTGTTAGTGAGGAAACAGTTATCAATCAGAGTACGTTAGTAACCTGAACCCAAGTGATGTAAGTAACGTAACTATCAAGCAGAGTACATTGGTATTCTTAACTTGCTTGAGAAAATAATCAGAGTTTGTTATAAAGTTTAACTCGGAAGAGAGATTAATGTCAGTTTCAATCTGAGTCGTTGATATTTTGAACCTGGATGAAAAACGAAAAATGTTTTTACTAACTCATAGGCCTAGTTGCGTGAGGTTATGAATGCTCTTTGTTAACTGAATTTTAATACGTTTTTAGATTAATAAGGAGCGGAAAAGAGATGTAGCTGCATGATGATGTTGATAACAAACATTATATAATGAACACATTGATAATTGGTAATAAACGCTTTGTTTATGTTGGAGAAACATCGAGCATGTTTGTCAATGTACATTCCTTAAATTATTCGCCTGACAAGATAGCATGCCCTATATTGTATTTAACAGCTTTCTGCTAGAATTCTATGTCATGTGCTGATTTTATAAGTTCAACAGTATCAGAAAAGGTTTGTAATGAATTTCGCGCAAAGCAACACGAGGGCTATCTGCGCTAGCCGTCCCTAATTTAGCAGCGTAAGTCATCACCATCCACCCCCAACTCACTGGCTACTCTTTTACTAACGAATAGTGGAATTGACCGTTACATTATAACGGCGAACATGTTTGGTGTGACGGGTATTCGAACCCGCAGATTGTGAGTCGAGCGCTCTAACCACCGGGCCATCAGAAAAGGAAAGAAACGTTCAATTTTTATTATTTTTTCATTACAAGTGCACTTTATAAGACATCCAGAGGAAAAAAAAATAGATTTTCATTAGAACATGGTTCAACACTATAGAAATATATGTTTTAATTTATCGAAGACAGCCAAAAATTGTTTTAAGCCATACTACGTTTGTTTGTTTTATCATATGCCTTCATTGAAAAACTATTCAACTAAAATAGAGAAAGACTAGCTTAGTGTTTTTGAATTGGGGAGATGTTTTGATTGGGTCCACGATACAGTGATCCAAAAATTTTAAGTTAAAGTGCATTTTATCAGACTCTTAGATGTTTTTTTTTTATATTTTGAAAATGACACGCTCCCTAGAGAATCGCATATTTCTTTGAACCGGCAATATAGAGAATGAAATTAGCCACTTAATGTTTAAAAAAATTAATGCCTTTTTATGGAAATTTTAATATACTTTTACAGAGGGCGTTAATGAAATTGTGGTGTTACATGCTTACTTGGAAACTCATGCACGAACCCAAACACATATGCATTGTATAAATGGGGGACTGCCCCAAATTTATTAAATATTTTCCCAATTATGTCTTTTTATAAATCCTTTCTTTATGTAATGAATAATTATTCTTTCTGCAACTTATAATTAATTCAATATTAAAATAGTTTGAAGATCGAGCCATTGTGAAATAATACTCAAATCCATTATTTAAATTTGTTGGCGATCCCTAATATAAGGTGGTGTTGGGCTGAACGGATCACTTCTCTGTGTTAACTGACCTCTTTGTTAACCCTTAACCAGTAGTTATATAGCCAGTGAAGAGAATGTTTTTTCATGCGATGATACAGGAATGAGTATATTTTACACAACAAGTAAAATTGCTTACACCCATTGTGGGCGGAAACTAATCGTTTATATGCAGATAGATATAGTTCTAAACTTAACCACCCAATAGCCTACATCATTAATCTTCAGCGAAAAACCATAAGATGCTCAAAGTTTGACTAAAATATTCAAAAGTCGTAGAGAAAAACAACATCAATTACATGTGCTTAGTCTCCCATGTTTTATTGTTGCAAATAATTTGGCTGAAATAGTTTAATTATTTATTATTATACTATTGACAAAAACAAAACATAAATGTGTTAAGCTCAAGATAAAAGGTAAAATAGAGGTATTTAATATATATAAGTGCAAACTAAACACAACCGCATACTACACAAGCCACTCTCGTAAAGATTAAGCAATGAATACATGGAATTTAATTTTATCATATAAGTTTTCAACACTTTTTTAAAATGTAACATATACTTGCTGCCTCATAAAATGCTCTCTCTTCCCCTCTTCTGTGGAATAAACTTAATAAGCTGTTAATTAGGAAACTCTTAAAAAATTAGGAAATGTTGACTGGATGATTTAACTGAAAAACTTCCAAGTAGTCAAACAGATATAAGAATATTAGAAGACATGATTCAATTTTATAAACTTTTCTCAACCTCATTCAGCAGTGAATAAACGTCGGAAATAGAAACTGGTGTTTTTTAAATATATCTCTGAATTTAAACACATTATTTTCATTGTGAAATTAAACACATATTATTGAATTTTTTCAACTTGAACGGCACCTTATATACCCTTGGCTAAGAAACCATACCAGAGACCCCTAGGATTCAAGTATAGTCGTCCCAAATTTTGAAATACTGGCCTGATGAAGAACAGCCAGTTAGCAGCCCCCGCCGCAATAAGGGTTTTGTCCGGACCTTTGTACAGAACAACAGGATTGACTGTTAGTTTTATAACACGCCCACGGCTGAAAGCATGGAGTGTATTTATCGCAATCTCGTTTCAAAACCTGGGAGCTACAGTACGCAGCCCGACACGCGAACCACCAGGCCGCGCTCAATCCTTAATTTTGGCTAGTTAACTATGTCGATTTTTCAAAAATAAGTATGAAATGATTCAATGTAATTATTTTTATATTGTGTTTTGATTAAGTATTTCATATTTCTAATTATGAGTAGTGAAAAACAAAAGAGCTTTTTCTTCAGAGATAAGTTACGTCTAAAATAACCAGCTACTGAACTCAATAATACAGCTCCTCCCTCCCTTTTTGTATATTATATATTGACATGTTTTGGATTAATCTTTACTGAATATTTTCGTTAGAGAAATGTTGTTGTTCTTCGGTTTTAGATTAAAATCATAAACTACAAAATTCGTATTGTACTCAAATTTTAAAGTTTGAGATATTTTATGGATCAATCATTTGAGGAGGAAAACAGCAAAAATATAAAAAAAGTTGTGCCAGCCTCCTTTGAAACAACACAAGACAATAACGTTTCACTGCTTATTTCATTCGTGTGCTTTAAAAATCTATGGTTCACCTTGAGCTTGTCTATTTTTGAATTTCTTTCTCAGAAAAAGAAGCTAACGTTATTTGTAAATGTGGTTCATGGGAATTTTATAAACTATATACCCGCAGCACGCAAAATAACAGTAATGACCCCAATCGAAGGTTAGAGTTTGAAGATCATTGGCATGCATACACTCCTGTACGATCGCTTAGTCAACTATTCTCATACTTGTATTGGTATGTTAAAACTATTCTAGGGAACTTAAAAGTATAGATTTTGTATGCCTTTATCAATATCGCCACCTGTCGGAGAAATGCACTATATATTTATGACATATAAATTTGAATAACACTAAAACCAATAAGTGATTTTAGTCGAAGTATTTTGTTACTATTAAACTGGAAATTTTGGTTATCATGACCGAAACTTTAAAAATGAATTTCGGTAAAAATTGGGTGAACTAAACTTTACTGCAATTTAAAGGTGGGTTATAGTAGTGAGACAATGTTTTGCTTTAATCTTCTGTAATGGTTTTTTTTTCTTTAGTAGAATAAAACATGGGCACAAAAATACAAAACCTGTTCTATAAGCAGTTTGGCTGTTAAGACAGTGATCTACGATAACGAAACACGTTGCAATGGTTGAGAGAAAACTATGCCTCATAACTTTTTTTTCTTGTTTTTTTTTCTTCTGTAAACTAAATGAATAACAGCGTTTCCTTCTTGGGTGTCACTTCACTGTTCTATAATAACTTTTTTATCACATTTTAAAATTTTCTTTTTAGTAAATCCCAACATCTATTACAGTAATACTCAGTTTTTTGTGTCTTGAAAATGCACACGCACCTAACAATCTAAGTAAGCATGTGCGCGCACTTCTTTTCAACGGAAGTAAACAAAAGGCAGACGTAAGTATATTTTAGTAAACATTTTGTACAACAACATATTAAAAGCTTATCAAAGTTTTAAAAAGGTCTAACGTTAGGACGTACAATAAAATTATAAGTATATTTATTGATAGTATTAAGTACAGTTTAGTTTAGCCCAAAATAAATTAAACAAAAAACGTACAAATCTTACAATATTAATTTATCTCTTTATCAAACATATGCAGTACTTAATAAAGGCTTAACTAATGTTAGGCCTATAACAAGTGGACTTATAGATTACGGTGTCTGCAATTAGTATTCTTTTATATTATTCTAGAAATCCTGCATTTAAAGAAGTAATATTGCAATAGAAATACAAGTTTACTGCAAATGTTTTACAAGTCTCTGATGGTTTAAAGTAATTCAACTTTCTAGCTTGTACTCATAGTTGACTACCTACGTATCTACCAGCAGGTGTGTTCTACAGGTATGGTTATCTGGTTTAGACTAAGCCTTCTGTACCTATAAACGTAGCACCTGACAACCTAGCAATCCAGCTTTATTTCTACCAGGTGCAGGGACAATATTCGCTTCAGTAAACACAGCGGATTTCCTCTCACTTGGTTAGATAGTTTAGTAAAAACGATACAGACTGCGAGGAAAAACGGAAGTACATGGTTTACCTAGAAAGGTCGTATATGAATTTAAAGTGTGTGTGGGCGGGTTACAATAATTTCCGCTCGTTGTTACGCAATTTCCGTTTTCGATTAACATGTGTCTATTTATATATATTATGTCACTATTTCTGCATATATATATATTTATTTATTTATATTTTTAAAAGATTCATTGTAAAGTTTTGTTTTAAAACAAAATGCGTAATTCACAGCATATTAAGTGTGTAGAAACATAAATATTAAGTTAATAAATCGTAATTTCTTTAGAAATCACCGTAATCTTCACTAAAAAAAATAGCAAAATTTTCAGTAGCTATAGTTTCCTTACTGGCCAATATATATGTATTGCATGTGTAATGATTTTTTCCAAAAGGCATAAATAAGACACTTTGAAGTTTGTTTTAAAGAATACAATTACGTTATCGAACGTTGCCAAACTTGTCATTCATTTTAACATACTTTATTAGCATAAGGCCAACAAGATCACCACACATTAGACTTATGTAAATATAACACTCACAAGGAGGCGCCCTCTAACCGGTTTGATCCTTTGACATCGACAACAAAACAGATTCGTCGTTTTTGTACGTCTTTCAATTCTGTGATGACAGCGCGCAGTAACATTAGTGCTCATGAAAAAAACTAGACATTGTGCTACAAGAAAGGTTTTGCCCTTTCCTGAATGTTTTAGTGATTAAAATAACGCAATGACGAAACTTATTACTTTGGAGAAGAAAAAGCAAAGATAGCATTAGTTTCGAAAGCTTCGGGGAAACCCAACTCTTTTCTTATTACTCATAGAAACTGCTAATCACACATGAGAAAATGTATCTAGTTAAAATTCTCCCCGTTTTTCGAATTACTCATTTCTCGTCATCTGTCATTACACTCTATTCTTATATATATCCTTTTAAATGTTCAAGGTTAGCAAAATATCAATGTTCTTCAAAAGTAATCAATATTCTTCAATTCAGACCTCTAAAAAAATATACTTCTTTTAAGCACAGGAAACGTGAATATTTTCGTAAATCATGCATCAATGAACTGGCTCGAATTTAAATGGAAGTAAGACATCACATATATTTACATACCATTACTAGAACAAGGAAACTGGAGTTTTCTAAGTTCTTTATCTTTAGTTCATGTGCAAGGTATACATATTTATTGTTTGTTTAATAATATTTTGTTTTCAACTGAAACTTTTATGCTTAGTCTTTCTTATTTCTGATAAAGTCGGACTTACTTTACACTCTAGATACAAATTCTACCTAACCTCATGTTTTGCATTATTAATAACTGATCTGTTGGGTTTAGTTACTTGTGTAAACCTCAAACTAAGTTAGTAAGAATAAAAACTTTGGTTCTTTGGTCAAAGATTTATGTCAGACAAGCTTCTCTGTGTTTTTCGTTTTTGTTATTATTTTGTTTTTTTATACGTTCTTAATATTTTGAGACTTTAATGGTTGGATGTAGAAAGATCTGTTCCACAAATATAAACAAGGAAGCAGCAACTACAATGAGACCGAGAATTAATAATGTTGTAAAGCATGAGTGAGGGGAAGTCATCATGCAGAGAAATATGTTAATGTTTTCATTCTAGCCATAGTCTAGGACTTCCAAAGGTCTTCATTCAATTTGCTTTTTCAAGTTTACTTTCAACTTGTTGGAGTGATGAAACTATGGACAATGTCGACAAAACTCCCAGGGAGCCACAAAATAATACTACTGACACTATTGCTGGTTGACGTCGTCAGTAACCAGAGGAGGGTTAGAGATACTTTTGGAGTATATCTGCCGGTCAGAATTTCCCTACCACTTAATGGAGCAGCAGTTTTTTCCAGAGTACTAGAGATCCTGGTTTAGCTGCGAGAGGATATGAGAGATGTCTAGATGAAAAGCTGTAAGATTTTGTGTACTTTCTCAGACCACTCTATCAATTGGAAAAAAAAGAGCTGTACATTTGAAGGGATGCTGTGGTCTCCAAACACTGTTTGAAGAATATGTTTCAGCCAGTAGTCAGTTGAGAAACCATTATCAGTTCTATCGTTATGTGACACCAGCTAATAGTGAATAAAAACCCTATAATCCGAGCGCTTTCGAAAGGTGAACCTTTCTTCTTCAAGGAAAACTAGTAGTGGCGCTATTAAGTAGAAAATCTACTGATCTGCTAGAAGAACAGTCAAAAAGGGAGTTGGGTCATTTTGTGAAGCATTTCAGACAATAATTACCTGGAAAGGCTGACACTCAAGAACAGAAAGTGCAATGCCGAGCCAAAATGATCCAGCACTAGACGCCACAGAGTATTTGCAAAATGGATGCAGTTGTAGGTGAGTTATACCGGAATTTTGACTCTGGGTAAATTGGGCTATTCACAGGGTCGATTTGAAAATCTCAGAGACGAAGAATCCTTAAAATTTCACCAATAAGCAATTGTTCTGCGATGCCTCCATGGGAGACATACCTTAAGATGGCATTTTCAAGTCATAGAAATATTGTTATAAACAAATTAATTTAGGCCTCTCATAAAAAATTCTATGACATTGAATGGATTCAGAGACATTTTGTTTTTGTGTGGCAGCACAGTTTTGTCTGATTGCATCATTGAAGTTGTTGGAGAATAGAAGCCCACTGCTGCAGCTTTAACGGCTGAGGAACTCCCGAAATGTACTTCAAAGACAATCTTGCGTAAAGTCTTACAAGGTGTCGTAGTGCATCTCCACTGATTTCCATTGGGTAACCCAGCCTTCTCAGAGGGTAGTACCATGGCTGCACCATTAAAGAGTTGTTATATTCCCACAAAACACTCTCTGAACATGAAATACTGTATTTGCTTTAAATGTGGCCAATTATGCATCAGGAGGATTAAAGACAAGCAATAGCTGTTGTTTTTCCGGCAAATGTAAAGTAGTAGAGCTTGACTGGACTTAGCTACCAGTCTGGGCATGTTCAGCCTGCTTTTGTCCAAAGGTGTGAAGGCCAGGTCAATTAATTCCAAGATACGACTTGACACATGTCTCGAAAATTAAGCTCACTGCAGCAGATGGTGGCAACATATCAGTCTGAGTTCGTGGTACACTTAATGACAATACTAGTTCATTTAAAAGAACTATGATTTTTTCCTCTACATGTACAGTTTCTAAGTTCTGTCTGATTGGCATTGTATGGTTTTACTATAAAGTTGTAATCCAGCTTTACCACAAGCTATGTTGGCAGATAACTTTTGTAGTAAGTCCATCTCTAAAAAACCAATGCTCGAACCAAGATCATAAACAACAATTTTTGCTCTGCACCAATAGCAAGAGAAATTCGTGACTTTCAATTAATCTTAAGCTTATTACCATTAGCCAGAACAGGGTTAATATTATTTAGCTTACGTGGTTATTTTGCTCAAAGTACCTGATATTCTATAATATTCAGCTACGTATTGACAGCAACATAATCTATCAAATATTCTATCTCAACGTAACATTTTGTACACTCTTTGACCAGCAGCCTGTGATGTTACGGTAACTATATGTTTGCTCTCGGATGTGATGTGGTTAAAGTAACATCAACTGTACTTCTAGTTTCAGTTACTTTTCCAGCTGGAAGCTATATAGCTTGAATAGTTGTCAGTCCATAATATGCCACAAATGACGGTCAAATTTTGCATTTAGACAGATAACTTCATACACAAGTAAAGTCTGCGTTCTGGACAGAAAACATTGTCAGCTCCGGACCAATAATAGTAATTCAATAAATTGGTGGCAGAGATTGCCAATTTGTTTGATGTACAAGATGACTGCTGTAGAACAATAGTTGCTTGTCATCACCTATACACGAGCAATAAGCATCGAATAAAACAACCACCATACATACTATCTTGGAACAACGTGGTATTACCAGGGGTGATATAAACTAGATACAGAAGGATGGAGTAAGAGAGCCAGGGAGTACTTGATTAACTCCAGTAGTGATTGTAAAGAAGGATGAAGGGTCTCTTAGGTTCTGTGTGGATTTTAAGAGGATCAATGTTTTAAACATAAACGTTCGGATATGCTTAATGATGCCAATTGGATCAATACACTAATACTAGCATCTACTTACAGTTAAGTAGAACTGGATGATGAAAACAGACTTAAGGCTCATTTTAGAACCCAGATGGCCTCTGTGACTTTCTTGTCATGCCATTCAATCTGTATAATGCACCTGTCACTTTTGGGTTTCTGGTAGAGTTTATACCATTAGGCTTACTATGAGAGAAATGCCTCATCCATGTGGAGGACATAATGGTGTCATGCATTTCTGTTTTCTGTTGATAATTTGAGAACCAGGCTTGAAATGAAATGTAAAAATGTGTATTACTGTATACATATCAAGTTTCTTCGTCACATTCTTGACAGGACTGAGGTGTTTACTGATCCTGCAAAGACTGTAGTGGTTAAGGACTGTTCTCAAATGGTGACTATAGAGGAGGTATGCAGCTTTCTAAGTTTTGCCTTAACCAAGTTCTACAAGATAAACAAACCATTTTCTGCTCTGACTCAAACTAATTCACGTTTTAGGCGGTCTAGAAACTGTTACTAAGCATTTCAGTTACTAAAATGGGCTTTGGTTGAAGATCTGGTGTTGGCTGAGGTGATACCAGTGATGATGGGTTCAAAATACTATTGTTACTGGTGTACGAACGTATGTAACGTGCAATCCTTTACGTTAGTCATATTTTAAGGACCTTTGACGACCATTACTAAATAACTAATAAAGAAGTACTTTTAGAAGTAGTATCTTTCAAACAGTACGATGATTATATGTACGTTGTAAGGTTTACTATTAGAACTGACCATGTATACCTTAAACGATTTTTAAAAACCAGAAGATATTATTGCGTACAGAATTAAAAATTACATAAGTACATCTTTGTTGCACAATATCATCCATGACAGCAGCACAGTAATACAGACAGAACGTCTCCACATATGGTAAAAGCTTGTCTATATGTTGAACGTTAATATTCTGTACATTGTACAGTAAAAGCCATTGCAGTGGCAGTGATGACAAACTGTGTAAGCAGCATTCAGTTCACTAGTGGATGGGCTCCAAATATGACCAATCAGCAGTTTGTATGAGGGATCACTTCAACAGCCTTGGACTTGAAAAAGGTTGAAGCATGAACTTCATATGCTGTGAATGCAGTATTAGTGCATGAAAATTTTCTCACTTGTAAGAACCGTTGAAAATGCAAGATGGTGTACTCTATTGTTGCAGTGAGCCAATAAAACATAGTGTCCAATCTGTGATGCATCTAGTGAACCTGAGTGCATGATGCAAGAACTGGAAGTAACCATAGCGGTTCTGTGGAAATGTTGAGTAGTTGAGAGGTAGCGTAATCACTGTGCTATGTGTGTTGCACACACAACCAGCCAGTTAGGCCAGTAAAAAGTCTGGTAGAGAGTGGTAGGTTATCCACTGCATAGAATAATCTGGATGTAGTTGGCCTTTTCCCAGACACTAATACAAGTATTCAATATGTACTGATCCATATTGACTATCCAACTAAATGAACTAAATTTTATTGTTATTTGAAAGGTTAGAAAAGCCCATTGCTTATAAGTATATTGAAGAGTGGATAACAGGAGTTGGAGAACCTGGAGTCAGTTGTTTAGATAGTCATTCTGAAAGTTAGATGTGTGCAGTTCGCCATATTATTCTCAGTCTGAAGATTTGGATAAATGGTTTTACAGACCATCAAGTCTTATGCTTGTAACGTTTGTAAATTTTTAATGAACTTACTGGGATAAATACCTGCCACATGTCGCAATGACATATAAAGCAACAGAATAACAATCAACTAGTTGTTTACTGAAATTACTGATGTTCAAGTGTGAAATACAACTTTCATGGATTAAGATGAATGAGCAATATCCTTAGATTTGTCACAGTGTATTACATTAGGTTTGCATTAGTTGATATATATGAATTTATGCATCAACAGCTTAGTGAACCATTCATACGTTAAACAAATGTTGATATGACAGTGGAGTAATGTAAGTTTGAGCCTGTGGAATGAGTTGGATACAAATAAGTTCTGGCAGGACTGATATACATTACATTATGAGCTGCAACATTAGTGTAGCACATGAAAGTGTATTAAATGATGTGATAAACTATTATGCACTTGTTAGACCAGGAAGTAAACACAGAAGAGATTGATGAGTCAAAAGATGGTGATAGCACAATGTTTAATCATCTTGACCTGGCTGCTGATGAAAAGAAGATACCACAAGTACTTTTCTGGCTGTTCAAAATGAGCCAGAGGAAGATGCACTGATTGCAGTACAGTTAAGTTGTTCAGGAGTTTAGTCACAACACGGACATCAACTTACAAATATATATAAGGCTGGGACTAAACTGATCAAATGTTAGTGTGGCTTTTTGACCTTAGATTATAGCTGAGGTTGTTAAACATGATATCTAGAACATGATTATCTGGTCTGACTGGGAACTGCTGCTAAGCCGAGAATAATGGTAGTTAGAAAAGATAAGTATTGACATCAGACGAAAATGGAAGTTACAGTTTTTACCCATGAGACTTGGATATCAATAACAATTAAACTTAACGCAACAAACAAATAAAGCTGTAAAAAGGATTAAGTCGTTTATGAGTAATTGAATATGAAAAAATATACTAAAGAAACATATACAGCAA
Source organism: Limulus polyphemus (assembly GCF_000517525.1). Taxonomy (NCBI): domain Eukaryota; kingdom Metazoa; phylum Arthropoda; class Merostomata; order Xiphosura; family Limulidae; genus Limulus; species Limulus polyphemus. The sequence goes on along the minus strand of NW_013665874.1, from coordinate 274,691 downwards.
CATCAACATTGCTTTATTGTTCAGTAATATAATAAGAATATTGTTAATCAAAGATTAAAATAGTTCAAACAATATTTCTTATTGTTATTGGTTACAAAAGTATCGTCAGAGTTTTGCAATCCACGGAGAATGTTCTAGAATAGATATAAAGAAAAAATTAGATACTGTATATTTTCAACCCGAACGGCACCTTAGGCAACATATGAGCAAGGTCAAAGACCTCCAGGTTCAGGGATAGTTGTCCTTACTTTATAATTGCTGACGAGAGTGAGGACAAACAGTCAGCAGCACATGCCGCCTAAATGACTACTCTTAACCGAATAGCAGGATTTGTTGTTACAGCTACAACACCCCCCACAGTTGAAAGTGCAGAGCATGTTCAGGAGGATATCGCAGTTCATATTTTAGGCATTTCAACACGTAGCCTAGCAGACTAACCACTGGGGCATGCCTGACCTCAGAAAAATAGAGAAATAAACATGACTACATTTAGGTAAAGCTTTTTACTGTTAAATAATAAGTAATTGACAAACCTGCGCTACTCATAGAAATATAGAGATTAAACAGTAGCGTCAATTGAATCTTTTGGACTGGAAATATAAGACAGCTTTTGAGGTATGATTTTGAAATTGTATGAAAAATCACAAAGAAAGGAAATTGTAAAATAACTTTTTATCATGAGGAACAAGAGTGGAGAGAAGTATGTAAAGAATAATGGATGTTAAGCTTTTCAATAGTTTGTTTGTTTTTGAATTTCGCGCAAAGCTACACGAGGGATATCTGCGCTAGTCGTCCCTAATTTAGCAGTGTAAGACTAGAGGGAAGGCAGCTAGTCATCACCACCCACCGCCAACTCTTGGGCTACTCTTTTACCAACGAATAGTGAGATTGACCGTCACATTATAACGCCCCCACAGCTGAAAGGGCGAGCATGTTTGGTGTGACAGGGATTCGAACCCGCGACCCTCAGATTGCGAGTCGAGTGCCTTAACCACCTGGCCATGCCGGGCCCTTTTCAATAGAGTTTGCTTGTTAGTTGGGCTATCTGAGCTCTGCCCACCGCAGGTATCGAAATTTTATTTATAATATTATAAGCCCATGTACTTACCACTGAGCGACCGGTGATCTTTAAAGATACATTGATATTTATTTATAGAAATGCTATTAGCCATAAATATTGCGACTATCCGAACAAATTTTTCCAGTTCTAACTTAGAGATTGGTGAAGGTTGGAGGATGTATAAAGACTGTAGTTTGGCTGTTTACGATAGATTTAATCTTAAGTTTGCAATTCAAATTACAGAACAATATAACAAGATAGAAAGTAATAAACATAAAGTAAGTATTTTGACTCTTTGTGCGCTTAATATAATGATTCTATAACATTAAAAAGTACATGTACATATATACACTCAGCGTAAAAGAAATTACACTCTATTAAATATATATATTACTAGTTAGAGTTTATAGTGTTTTTACATGATTATCTGGTGTGAAAATGTAATTGCGAAGGAATTTGAATAATTAAATTTGTCTAGATTTACACACATATTTATAAAATATCTTTAAAACTTTGTTCAATCGTGTTTGAAGAAAACGTTCATTTATGTAGAGATGTGTTATGCTGTTTCCACTAACAAACTAACTGAAAGAAGCTGGTGGTAATATGAAATGCCATGTTTCTAGCAATATCAAATGAGAATTTTTTTCTCTTGTTCCAAGCTATTTGCATGTACAAGGAATACCTTTCTCGTTAAATAAATCTAGAGCTTGACGTCAGGGATTATCCCTCCTCTCTCTCTCTCCACACTATGTTTTGAATACATTAGTACATGAAAACAGGATGTTCTACGCCTGTAATTCTCTTGTTTTATCCATGTTCCAGGCGAACTGGTTTATCTTCCTTAGGTCATCTTGGTCCTATTGGGGAGCCTGCAGTTCAAAACTACTCGATTACAACCATGAAAGTTAGATAAATTCCTTGTGCCGGTACAGTTAGATACCTCTTTTTACTTTATAATATACTTTATATATAATAAATTATGTGAAACAATGGATGTTTCTAAGTTTATTTGAGTTTGTTTTTTCTTAGCGCAGTTATACCACAAGCAAGTAATTAAAAGATACATTTCATTTTTTGCTGAATATGGTTGCTGATATATTCAGAAGTAAGCATAAAAGATAGAGCAAAACATGGAATTGGTTTTATACTCAATCCAGAAGAAGCTTCAAATATTCTGGAAATGCATCTCAGAAAGAATGGCCTTAGTAAGAATATAAATTGACAAAAACACAGAAACATATTTACACATTTTTTTTTCTTTTACACATAGATGATTTTGAGATATAAACCACAAATTAGCTAAGGGATATATGCATGATATAGTCGATAAAGGTTTAATAGAATAGCTAAAAAATTGGGGGCATTAAAGTAAACAGCTTTAATGCAGCAAAATGACCTGAAGGCAGCAAACAAGCTATGATTATGATAAAATTTAAAATGTAATGTGTAATACATAGAGAACAGTGTAAGTTGTGGTTGTTAACATAGTTGTAGAAACATTTAAAAGTTGGAGTCCGTTATTTTGAGAATAGGTTCGACGATAATTTCTAGAATGGTTGGATAGTAGCATTAATTAGTCTGAGAATAGAAACTATCTTGGGTTTTAAGCAAAAAATAATAATAATAAATTAAGAAGAAAAAATTAAGGATTCGATCTTTTAGATTTGGATGTTACAAAAAACATTAAGGTCTAGAGAAATAACTGGTTAAAAGTAAACAAAAAATCTGAAGGTTAAAGTGAAACTGTAGAGATGGATATCCAAATTAAATGTCAAACCCAATTTGTCATTCGATTTACCAATCGTCACATGTAGGAAAAGATGATTTAAAAACAGAAAAGTTGGTCTGAGAACAAAAATGTTATCACTATAGCAGAAATATAAGGTTGAAACAGAAAAATGTATGTTTTCAGAGCACAGTATGTTTAAAGTAATACGAAAATAAGTTATAGAACCAAACACAATGTTAAGATATTAGAGTAATAGAATTATCAGTGAAATATTGAAATTTATCATTCAAGAAACTAATGATCTAAGAACACAATATTTTTATGAGAACAGAATTGTTACAATTTCGTGCTGTTTTTAATTAGTTTATTAATGTTTGGTTTCAGCAATGATAATTTTCCTCCTGCATACCTATTTATTCATTGCAAATGTTCAATATTCTATTTAGAAATTGCATTAGTGTTATCACATATTCATAAATAGTTTACCTACATCTTTATGAAATTAAATAATTACATAAAAATATACAGTTCACTTGTAGCATATAATTATGTAATATTTATGATACTTGTGGTAAAGAAATAGCTAAATCACAAATGAAATTGTTAAAAATGATTGCAACTTTGTTTTCTTTGAATGACAAAAAACCTTTAAATTACTTTTTGTTCCTGATGTATTAACAGCATCTATCAAACGCATGTATAGCATAGCAATACCTGTAGATTTAAGGGATGTCAGAAGTTTCAACGTAATCTTTATTATATAGCCTTCCGTCTATTCGTATTTCTGAAGAAACTCCATCACACACACACAAAACAAAAGATGTCAAATTTAATATTGTAAAAATTCCATATCTACCGGAAACTTTACAACATTTTCTGCTCATGCACACGATGCTTTGAGACGATGTGCTCGTGACCACGAGCCACGAGGCAGTAAGTCGTGTCCTTTTCCGCTGGAGCTGAGGCTCCACCCTCACTCTTGCTGTGATATACCAAAGGGCGAAAAGGTAGCGCTACAGTCAGAGGGAGATAAGCGCTGAATTACACGTTTATTCGAGTTTCAAAAACCAAAAACAATCAACCTCAAGTAGCTCTACAACTATAACCTAAAGAAAACCCTGTAGTTTAGTTGCATATCCTGTTGTTTTAATTGGCAAAACGTACTTTAACACATTTAAAATATTTTCTAAGAACGATAAGGTAATATATATAACTCGAATAAATTTTTTTCTTAAAGACAATTTAGTTCTTTTAGCCATTTGTAATATTTTATTTTTGTTCACCAATACTTATTGCAAATAATTCAGTAACAGAAAAATTAGTAACAGAAGTAATGTATATTTTGCTCTAACAGAAGTGACATTTTTTTCGTGTTCACAGCTTTTGGTTTGTTTGTTTGTAATTAAGCACAAAATTACACGAATGACTATTTGTGCTCTGCCCACCCCGGATATCGAAACCCGAATTCTAGCATTGTAAGTCCGCAGACATACCGCTGTGCCACTAGGAGGCACACAACTTTTGGATACAACATGCTTACAAAACTGTTTAATAATAGTTTCTTAGAGACGTACTGTTGTCAACTAAGAGTTTATGAGTGATCACAATTTATGAGTGACATGTGTCTTTGTATACGAGTTGTTTTTTTTTAGTATAACAAACTGAAATATCTTCTGTTAACGAAGTAGTTGTTAAACTGTGGTCACTCATAAACTGTGGTCATTCATAAACTGTGATTACTCATAACTGTGGTCATTCATAAACTGTGATTACTCATAACTGTGGTCATTCATAAACTGTGGTCACTCATAAACTGTGGTCATTCATAAACTGTGGTCACTCGTAAACTGTGATCACTCATGAACTTTTATAAATCATGAACTGTAGATTTACGCATGAATTTTCTTCATATTAGTTTTAATAGAACAATATACATATTACCTTGGTATAAATTACATTGATTGATAGTTTCGGATATTCGCTCAAAGCTCAACAAGGGCTATCTGCGCCAGCCGTCCGTAATTTTGAACTCACAGGCTAGAAGGAGTACAGCCATTCAACAGGATACTCTGGCTACTATGAATAAATGATGAGATTTGACCGTCACTCTTATAACACATCCACCGATCTAAAGTGCTGAGCGCGAGTTTGTTATATTTTGCCGTAGCATAACAAGAACCATGGACCAATCCGTCCTCACTACGTGTTACATCTTCATTTATTTTTTTGTAGAGAATCAGGAGAACCTGCAGATAATTTTTATCCATCACTTGAAATACTTTAATATCTACACCTATATTGTTTTCTACACATTCAATCAGCTATCAATAATTTTTGACATTCTCTGTTCTTAAACCCTCAAGATAAATATCAGAGTCCATGTATTTTTTGAAGAAATTATTTCTCTTTGCCATTCTTCTGTTCCTCCTTTGGATCAATCATTTAATTATTTCTCTTTAGCCCATCAGCAGGACTTATTAGATTGTTTCCTGCTAACACTATAGTTTACTTTAGGTGCGCTTTGTTTTCCATCATCATATACAATTTACTTAGTTCATTTTGTCTTCATCAGTTTCTGAAGAAGTCTTTCTATACTTGTAAGAGTGAGAATTGAAACGATTTAATAGACACTGTTGAACCACTTGAGGAGAAAATTCCAATTAAAGAATTTGTGTTTTGTATTTATGGGAAAACTATCAAGATTATCCACTGCCGTCCCTAATTTTGAATTACTGACCAGAAGGGAAGGCAGCCAGACAGAAACACCCTACCACTCACCACACACACTAAAAGATTGACTGTTACTCTTATAACGCACCCACAATTTTAAGTGCTAGGAAGATTTTGTGGTATGTAGAGATTTGAACCTGTCTCCAAAATCTTGTTATAGTACTCTTCTCCTTTTTAGCAAAACCAAAACTCTCCCATTTTCTGTTTACACCAAATACAAGTACAACTAAATATAGTTTTTAATGGAGCGTTCTCCTTCTCATCATAGTCTATTAGGGTAATATCTTTCATCCTCTTTAAAAATATTATATAGAATTTGCCTTTCATCTTGAAATGGTTAAAAAAATAAGTTGTAATAGAGTGAATAAGTATGAAAAATACATAAAATATTCGAATAAATATTCTTAAGAGTGAAAAAGGAATCACTATAATTGATTCTGCCGAATGAGATGAAGAGAATACTCAAAAAGGGGAAATAACAACATAAGTAACTGAAACTCTTTTAAGAATATATATGTATACACATGTGTGTACCTAAAATTCTCTTAAAGACCTGTTTCTCTACTGAATTCCAATATTAACTAATATTTCCACAACTGTAAAATATTCATCCCCAAAATGTTCAGAAAATGTTTTACGGTGCAAACACAACTTATTTCACAATAAAGTCTTTGAGAAGCAAATTTCAAAATAAATCACAGTCCTTTAATCAATTAAAAGTTTTGGGTATACACCAAAAGTTAAAATAACTTAAAATTAAAAGAAGCTGTCCTTAACCATTTATAGTATCTGAGCAAAAACAGCTTAAATTGGATGAGTCCTAATTTACAATTGCGTTTGAGTATGAAGTTCATTTTAAGACATTGTTTGTAGTCCATAAAGATATCAGAAAAGCAACTTCTTATTTTCTGAAATTGTTTTCAATCAACGAGAAGAATCTTCATTATAACCACAAGATAATTGAATGATATTTCTATAAAGCTTATTTGTGATTCATGTTTATGGCAGCCAAGAAAAAATAATCAAGAGATGATTTCATTTTCAAGGATTGGTTTTGGAAGTGGATTCGTCAGGAAATACTCCCAGTTCTTATTTATTTAATACTTCTTCTGCCTACAGTTTTTCTTTCTTCCTGAAAGAGTCAGGGTAGAAATAGAAACCTCGTTACATGAAGAAAAAAGTCTAGGCAAGAGAAGTCCATAAAAATAACTACTTCTAAAGAAGTAATTTTCCTTCTCCTAGATATTCTGCTCTTGCTACGCGCATTATCTATACATTGAAGCATCCCTTATCGATTATATTAATGTAGATTTCTATAGTTATTAATTGTACAAATACAGAAATCCTTAACCAACACCAGTAACTATGAGAAAAACTACATCAGACTAAAGCAGTATTTTGATTGTCCCTGTGATATATGTTTTAATCAGTAAGAATCTGAGAATACTAGCAACTCTTTATGAGACATTGTCTGTAAATAATGAGTGTCTGGTACACTAGAAGTACCTTCTGAGACATTATTTGTAAACAATAAAAATCTGAAAACACTACAAGTTCCCTCTGAGACATTGCTTGTAAACAACATGAGTCTGAGAACACTAGCAGTTCCTTCTGAGAAACTGTTTGTAAACAATAAAAGTCTCTAACAAACGGCTTATATAGATATCTTTCTGACCACTACGTTATTGTATTCCAGCCAGCCTGATGAGCTCTGATATGGAGTGAAACGCGTCGTCGGCAGTGAATATGGTGAATACTGTGTAGTTCAAATACTACGTACTATACACTCGTTTTTTGTTTTTTAAAACCAACAAAAACTAAGGGATCCAATAAATAATATAATGTTTAAAAACACAATCTGCCTAACGATATTGTCTTATGACAAATATAATTGATTATAATCACACTTCGTCAGCAAAAAAGGCATTCACACATAACAGTTCATATACCAACATTCAATGTTCAAATATTATGTTTAACCAACATGACTTTCTGGACACTCGACTTTTCAATTCTATATATATTTTGACTAACAGTAGGTTTGAATAATACTAACATTTCATGTTTCGATATTAGTGCAGTATTTAACATGACCTGACTGGGTAGGGCGCTCAGCTTGCAATCTGCAGGTCGAGCGTTCGAATTCTGTCACTGAACAGGAGCTCCCTTTCAGCTATGGGGGGCGTTATAATGAGATGGCATTGATCAACAAAACATTTTAGACACCAAGACTATTAACCTATAATTCATAGAAAGATTTTTGGCAACTCTTTAAACTTATTTTTTTATTATAACCACACAGTGGTTGAAACGCATTTCTCCATTTCTCTTTGTGACAACAAAAATAAAAAGATTGAAGAAATATTTTACTTCTTCCTGGACATTTTTCTTTAACTATATCTTACCTATGCTCCCCAGTGGCACAGTGGTATGTCTGTGGACTAGCAACGCTAGAATTCGGGTTTAGATACCCGTGGTGGGCAGAGCACAGATAGCCCATTGTGTAGCTTTGTGCTTAATTACAAACGAACAAACCTTAGCTATATGGATACATTTCATGTATTATATCTATCTACAACTTTTTGTTAACAAAAACAGCTTTAGATAATAGTGAGTTGCCTTAAAATAGTTTTAGAGATGTAGATTAAGAGGTTATCCATTTCTTAGTGTTGGTTATATATCGCATCACGTGAATAGTACCAGCTTACATTTTATTATTGTGGTGTAATTAAAAGGAACAGTCATCATCAAAAAATAAATTAAATTATTTTGAAATTTATTTTTTCTGAACTACGTATACGTTTTCAACTCTTTTGTGGTAAATTAGCTTTAAAAATAGCTGACTCGCTGTCAGTATAGTTTTATATTCTGTAACAATATGTCACTTCGAAGTCTGTATTTTTGTATCTGATTTACTGTAACAAGGCTGTTGCTATTATTAGTTACTCAATGTTATAATTATTCAGCTATTTTTAAATGGCTTTAAATTATTTTTATAACTGGCACTCTTGCAACATAACAATATCAAACACTGTTTCGTATATATATGCATATATACAGACACAACAAATACCTGAATACACTCCTGCACACGCAGAGTTATGTATGGCTCAAGAAATTATCCACCCGTTCACCTATATGTTTTTGTTTCCCCTTCCTGATATACAGATATACCACTCTCTGGCGTCTGTATTATGTTCTTTCAGAGATGAGAGTGTGTTATGAATGACAAGGATGTTGACATTAATTTACCTGAAGTCGGTGTTTAACCTCGACCCCAGTATGGGTGCTGACTCACAGGAAACCAAACTAGGCTTAATTGTCCGGTAATTGCTAGTGGCGGACCCCTGTGGTGGTGCTTAACCCCCGGAACTAGAACCAAACACTCGTTATTATTTTCTAATTATTTCTAATGAAAAAAGGGCCAGTTTTCCCATTGAAAAACAAATATCTACCCTTTCTAGAAATATATTTCAATATATTACGGCTGACAGGTTCTCGTCTCAAGGGTCGGGTATATTGTTTGTAATGATGTAAGCGGAACTGAGGATGAGCACTTGAACTTAGTGTGTTCAAGAAAATCCACATTCAGACGAATCCACGTGAAGAAAGGCGGAAAACGTAAGAGATAAAACGACACACCCAAACAAACCAAGCGAGACTGTTAAAGATCCTTCTTCTGCGTATCATTTTTGCCCAGTGAGGTACGAACCAAAGACCTGTTCTGATAGAAAGACATTTTTTTACATTTTCCAAAAACGTCATGCTAAAATTACTCACTGAAAGCTATGTTCTGAATGAAGAAACCTAGCTTTTGAATGTGCCAAAATACAGATAAAATTTAAAAGTTCTAATTTACTATTAAAAAGAATTGTGTGCTAGTTACAGATCCATCGCTAAGAGAAAAACAATATGGCGTGTTTTTGGTTTTTTTTTCTTCTTCAAAATACCCTATCCATAAGTTTTTCAGTCTCAGAAAGAAAAAAAATTAACT
>NW_013665874.1:252727-264105 GCF_000517525.1 Limulus polyphemus | reverse complement strand
AAAGAAAAAAAAATTCATGTTACTTTATTATCTCTTTTGCGATTGTAAACTCTGGCCACTTGTTTGAAATATATATATATAGGTCTGAAGTAAGCAAACCTTTCACGAAAGAGGAGAAAGACAATAAGATAGCTATTGTTCAGCATAATTCTTTTGTTTTGTTGTCGATCTTGATGATAATGAGAACGCTACATTGTGCTGAAATTATATTTCATAATGCAACTGCTATAAATACTAATTGACAGGAGAAATGTAGTTATGAGCCTTTATAAAATTACCTAAGCAACAAAGAAATATTTTCTGCATTAGCCTTCGCCGTCGTTGAGAGTGGGAAACGCGCATGGAAAGAAGCAGTTCCCCAGTGGGACAGTGATAAGTTTACTGATTTACAACGCTAAAATCCGGGGTTGGATTCCCGAAGGTGAACACAGCAGTGTGGCTTTGCTCTAAAACAAACAAGCAAACTGTATTAACCAGTTTAAATTCTTAGCATCATCTGGATGGAGTTATTTAAAGTCTAATTTTATGTTTATTGATAATCTTATTGCTTTTGAGGATCATAATTGTTATTATTTATATACTGTAGACAATGGGCTGGCGTTTCTAAGAGTAGGAAAAGGTTGTTAATTTTTAATTGCAACGTAACACAATAGGCTATCAATGATGTAATCAGTAAGGGTATAGAAACCCGGTTTTTAGTATTATAAGTCTACATACTAACCGCTGAGCCACTGAAGATAAGGTGGCATAAGGGTCAAAGAATTAGTTTTTGGAGAATCAGAAGGAAAGGCATATAAAAAATTGAACACTTTCATGTCGGTAGGAGTCACTAAATCCTGATATCTCAGATGTGAGGCCTACTGGGAGTCAAAGCTCTCCAATAGGGTTTGCCTCCCACGCTACCCCGGCGAACACACCCATATTTATAAATATCAAAAAATCCATTGTAAGCTGATTGTTTCGTCTTACTAATCCTTTACTACGATACTTGAATTAGTTACGTAGCCAAACGTCACACAACCAATTTTATAAAGTTAATGTTTAGATATTCATATTCCTTAGCCTTTCTTAGCGATATATTTCTGCTGAACTAATTTTAAATCTGGCTGTAAATTCGGTATTGATTTCACAGAAGTTGCCACACGATTTCATATTTACTTGCCCACGTGTACGCAGCATTGGAAATTATCGTGTAATCTGCAAACAATATCTTCTCAGTAGAGCAGTTTCGGGTTATTTTGAAAATTATTCAGTGCAGCTAAGTTGTTGATAGGTCACGCAACCCACTGGAGTATTGAATTGTTTATCTTTGAGGAAAAGACACCTACCCACAACAACTTTTATGAAGCCCGTGGCCTCTTTTGCTGAAATATCAGAGCAGTTAATATTGGAATTCGTTCTATTGTTTTCTAAAAGCCCACTGTGTTGAACACATTTGCGTTGTATTTGAAATTTACTAATCTCACATCCTACATTGTCTTTACACAATTTCTTAATCTAATTTTATATTAATTGTCATAGTTGGTTGTGGTTGTAGAATATAGTCATATCCTATGTGTTAGTTTGTAAAACGTGTAGCACACGTAACTCACAATTACTCAAAGCTATTGGAAAAGTCCGAGCGTACAATTGAATTAAGTATTGTTTACTCAACTAAAGGAGAAACCCTGACAGCTTTATTGTTGAAATATATTATTGCTTTCTACTTTTTCCTACTTATAAGTGATTTTAGTTTTCTTTTAAAAAAAACACCTAAGATTCAAGAAATAAAAACAATGAAAGAATAAAACGTCTGTGTATTAAAAAACTTGAAAAGAAATCAAAGAAACATTGTTTATCAAAAAAAGGCTCGTGCAACGTTCCGGCACGTTCTACAAAAGCCACTATGTAGAGACGAACAAAAAAAGCAAAAACATGGTATTTCTACATGTGCCTTTTAAATAAGATGGTCAAAAGGGGAAAAAATGTGGGAGTAGTGTGTATAAAGAGAAAAAAAACTATACACGTTCTCTAGAGGATAACTGTGAAAAGATCACTCATATGTACATTCACATTTTATGTCAGTTACATAGGAAACATTAGCGCTGTAGCTGAATCGGCTGGCTAGTTTCTCAAGGAACTCTGGGCTAAACATGGACACCTGAAATACCTGAACTAACACAAGAACCATAGCAGACATACGAAATGTGTTAACTTCAGGTCACGTGTTAACAATACATTAGCAAGTTATTTTGAAAATCAACTATAAAATACCATCTTACGTTCTACACTGTTATCTTTTTACGTTCTATACTGAGATATTTCTTACGTTCTATACTGTTATCTTTCTTACGTTCTATACTGTTATCTTTCTTACGTTCTATACTGTTATCTTTTTTACGTTCTATACTGTTATCTTTCTTACGTTCTATACTGTATTTCTTACGTTCTATACTGTTATCTTTCTTACGTTCTATACTGTTATCTTTCTTACGTTCTATACTGTTATCTTTCTTACGTTCTATACTGAGGTATTTCTTACGTTCTATACTGTTATATTTCTTACATTCTATACTGTTATCTTTTTTACGTTCTATACTGTTATCTTTCTTACGTTCTATACTGACATATTTCTTAAGTTCTATACTGTTATCTTTCTTACATTCTATACTGTTATCTTTCTTTTTGCTCGTGATTTTGGCGAAACTCGTAGTCTTTCATTCACGTCTAAATTAAAGAACGATTAGTTTAGTAACGATATCACATCTTTGGATACACTCGCTTTCATCACTTTGCGCTGGGTTGATACTTATCGCCCAGTAACAAAGCTCATGAAGGTGGTTGGTTTATAACAACGTATACTTTCACTTATGAACAGAGGGGTTAAAAAGTCACACCAAGAACCATGAGCTATAATGTGGGCCCTATACTTTCATCAGTTGTAATGTGTTTAGTGGGCTCTATACTTTCATGAGTTCTAATGTGTTTAATGGGCTCTATACTTTCATCAGTTGTAATGTGTTTAATGGGCTCTATACTTTTATGAGTTGTAATGTGTTTAGTGGGCTCTATAGTTTCATCAGTTGTAATGTGTTTAGTGGGCTCTATACTTTCATCAGTTGTAATGTGTTTAGTGGACTCTATACTTTCATCAGTTGTAATGTGTTTAGTGGGCTCTATACTTTCATCAGTTGTAATGTGTTTAGTGGGCTCTATACTTTCATAAGTTGTAATGTGTTTAGTGGGATCTATACTTTCATCAGTTGTAATGTGTTTAATGGGCTCTATACTTTCATGAGTTGTAGTGTGTTTAGTGAGCTCTATACTTTCATGAATTGTAATGTGTTTAGTGGGCTCTATACTATCATGAATTGTAATGTGTTTAGTGGGCTCTATACTTTCATGAATTGTAATGTGTTTAATGGACTCTATACTTTCATTAGTTGTAATATTTTTGGTTAGCTCTATACTTTTAAGAATTCTTGTCATTTAGTTGCGACTTTTAATTAGCGTAGTGTATATGTTTTTATAGCAAAGCTATTAAGGCTGCCTGCCACTGTCTCTAATTTTGAGCTACTGAACACTGGGAAGGCAACCAGTCAGCAGCACCCTACCACCTATATTAGTTGACTGACTGTCACTCTTATAACCTACATACAGCTTAAAGTTCGGGGAATATTTTATTAGTTCGCACGTATCTGAACCATTCTCGTCATCCTAAAATCCAGAGCTCTACCACAGAGCGGCGTCCTAGTTAATTTACAAACAGAACTGTTGATTAACTGTTATTTTAGATTGGAATGTTTGTAGTTTTATACACTGGAGTATGAAAAAATACTACTAATTCAAAGTGTCCCAGTATAAACTGTAAATATTCAGTCTTTATCAAATGGTATTTATATTGACTAATTAACGTTTGAATATGAAATGAAAATATTGAGAAAACGTGTTATAATAAATATTTCAGTTGGCATCCACAGACTAATATCTATTTTAAAACAGCCTTAATTTGAACTTTTGGTGTCGAGGAATTCATTCAATCAAGAACTGTCTGTTTGAAATGTTAAGATTCAGAAAGTATCTTAATGTCTGTTTTTTGCATGCGAAGATTAATTAGAATATATAGAATAACAGCTTATAATATTGGAATTTAAAAAGGTTTCTTTTTTTGTTTATTTCAGAGCAAAGTCACATTGCGATATCTGCCGTGTCCACCGAGGATAATCGATCCCCGGCTTTAAGTGTTTTAAGTCCGTAAACTGTCAACTGTCCCACCAGGGAATTGGAGCTTAAGACTATTTTTCATCAAGTAACGTCACAGTTTAAAACTATTATCTAGAGATTAAACTTGATTGACAGGTGTCTTAATGATAAATGTATATGTCCACAGGTTGAAGATTATTTTAGTTCGTAGCTATAGAAACTACATAATGATGGTAGAAAAAAGTCGTATATTATTGATTGAGATGTTGGGGCGACTCGGAGTTATTTTAACTTAAGAAGTATCGAAATATTCGTTTTTAATAATTAATACACGTCAAGAACTTGAATCATATAACATATACTGTAGTTTAATTTCACGATGAAAGAGATGAATCCACACTTTGCAAATATAGATAGATAAAGAGACTGATTGTGAGAAGCCCCAGCAGAATCGTTAAATTCTGTTTAAAAGTTACGAATATGTACACCTGTTTGCGCACATTTTAAACAGTTATACATATATATTTGTATTTTTCAATCATATGTGCACTTATTTGTTTTTGTCGTACCATACCAACTCAGTGATGTTATCAGGTTCTTGAACTGGGTTTGTGGCCTGAACCGGCTAGTTGTGCAGCAGAAATGGACCCAACCTGGCATTTGTACTCACTGCCATTACTCAGCTGCGTTGAAACATTCTACTATTATTTTACCTGAAGGGAGACAATAACACAAGTGGTTATTTGTGTTTGCCAGTTGTCTAAAAATGGCACCAGTTGATCTTAAACACATGTTTCCCATAAAATAAATACATATAAAGTTTCATATATGTATAGCAACTTCAACACAGATAGGATGTTACAAACATACATCTTAAGCCGTAAGGAAAAAAGCCATAATTTAAGAAATAAATGAACATATCATTATTTTACTAAAGATATAAATCAGTACTAAGTTGTTTTAATAAGCCTTTATTTCAAATTAATAATACGTTATTGTTTTGCTGCATAAGTTAAATAGCCCTGGATTGAGGTTGTCACATTTTGACATAATGGTACAATTTGGTCGACGTATAATTCTTTAATGAAAACTCACTTTGACTAAAATTAGCTATTGTGTCACTAACAGCTCCTCTTTAGTTTTACATAAAAAAATTATGGTAAATTCTGCTTTTGTATTGATAGCATGGTTTACTATACGTTGAACTGCGAAATCTTTCTAGAATTTTGAAGGAAATTTATTCAAATTTTAATTGATGCTACTAAATTTTATATGCTTAATCGTACTTAGCTAAAAAAGGATTAATCTCATTTTATTTCACTTGCGATAATCTCTCAGAATTTACAGAAAACTATTGTTATTGCACCTATCATAGCTTAATGTAGTTTATTGTGACCCCTGATCCCAAAGAATAAAATAAGTCCAATGTGATAATAGTTATGTTTAATATAATTGATACTTGAAATCGACAGTACAAGTGAAATTCCATAATTACAGTGGTGGCGTTATAGTGTGACGGTCAATCCCTCTATTTGTTGGTAAAAGAGTAGCCCAAGAGTTGGCGGTGGGTGATGATGACTAGCTGCCTTCCTTCAAGTCTTTCACTGCTCAGTGAGGGACGGCTAGCACAGATATCCCTCGTGTAGCTTTGCGCGAAATACAAGACAAACCAAACCATAATTACAGAATTGAGAAAAAACAAGACAACTGTATGTTTCACGGATACATCATTTATTCACGACCATAGGTACCTGATGATGATGCCTTTATTGGCGAAACCATGGTCGTGAATAAATGCTGCATTTGTGAAACGAACAACTGTCTTGTTTTTACTCAATTCTGTAGTTATATGTAAGTTACTGTAAATATTTGTTTCTGTAATGGCAAGTAGTTTTGGTACACGATTTTTTATGGCAGTTGGTAAAAATTTCAGTTGCTGGAAGTTTTGGGGACAGATAATTGCAGAAGACGTCCATCATATCATTCAGTTCACTACACAACCGTGACCTTAGCATGAAGGTCAACGTCGTGACTGACCCCCTCGCCATTTGTGTTGAAATATTTTGCTGAAATTAACTTAGGGTTTAATTTCAATATCAACGTGCTGGTTTAGTCAAAAAAATTGTTTTTAGTTCGCTTTGTTTGGTGAACACATGAAACTAAACAGTTGAACGTCTTCCTCTGAATATATTAACAACAATAACTACGCTGTCTGTTTTACAAGGAGATAAGTTAAAAATATCAAGGTCAAGGCCACCTTACCTTTTTGTTCAGGTTGAATTCCTGTCTAAGATCCATTGATAAGAGTAATTTTGTTTTTATAGTCAGGCAAGCAACCAATCATAAATACAATAGAATGTTCGTTATTTACATAAATATTCATTTCCTGGCCACGGAAGAAAAACAGAGCCACACGGGGTAGTTAAATGATCCCATCTGAAAATGAGATTTGGTAAACTGATAACAAAGGTTTGTTAGTCAGGCTTTGTTGAATACCAGTGAGATAGGGACAACTTTCATTCTATGTCACCCACCAGTGGCACAGCGGTATGTCTACGGACTTACAACGCTAAATACCGGGTTTCGATACCCGTGGTGATCAGAGTATAGATAGCTCATTGTGTAGCTTTGTACTTAACTTCAAACAAACAAACAACCAATCTACGCCCGTGTTATGCAACAAAGTGTATTTAATATAGCAAAGTCTCTGAGATATAATTTCTGTTTTCGTCAGTTACAGTGGATAAGGTTAATGTTACAAAACATTACTTTCATGTTGTTTTAAACACAACCAACCACATGTTTTCCCTTATCCACTTTCTAGTGTTAATTGAAATACGAACACAGTTCCCCCTTATCCACTTTCTAGTGTTAATTGAAATACGAACACAGTTCCTCCTTATTCACTTTATATTATTAATTGAAAAACAAACACGTATTATTTTTCCTTATTCACTTTATATTGTTAACTGACTAAATGTTTGTTTGCTCTTCATACTTCTTATTTTTGTGTTCACTATTATTTGACATATTTAATGAAACCTTATCAATCAACTAGTCGTTATTTTAATTTACTTCAAGGCGAAGGCCGTCCAATCATATGAACAAACAAACATTCTTTATATCTGACTTGTATTTATATTCGTTGTTCTTTTCACGTTTTTAAAATACATTTATTTTTGCAGTTTACAAAGGGTTTTAGTTGCAAAATGTGTATTTGAATAATAAACTATCATTTCAGAACTGTACGTAATTTTCGAAAGCATTGTGAAATCAGAGGTAATATTTTGTATTACTATATTTTACTTTTCAGCAATATTACATATACATAGGTATTGAACATTTTGATATCTATTTAAATACTCTGTTAAATAACTCAGCGCTGAACAAATGCTATTAATAACAGAAAACATCTGGATCTTCAACTCATATGTTTTAACGCATGAAGAATAATATAAAATTACTTTACCATATAGACTGTATCAGTGTCGAGTAGCGACACCTATGACCTTGACCTTTTTTCTCCAAATATTTTATTTACTTCCAGAAGCTTTGTGTGTTTGTTTACATACTAAGTGCGATGTGTATTCGTAAAACTAAATGCGATGACTTTGCTAATAATTGATTCGTAATGATAATCAAATCAAATCCAGAAATACTGAACTCTGTCAATGGCTGCTTAAGCACTGCTAGTGGATAAGGGGTGTTGCAAAATAAATCACACTTTTTTCCCCCAAGAGCATAACAAAGTAAAATAAGATTTTAATTCAATCAAAAAGTAATTCTAAGTTTTAATCGATTTGCAAAAGATTTCAGCAATGCAACAAACATGTCTGTTTTTGTGGCTGTCTCCGTAAGCACATCAGTGAGAACACGAATCAAGGTTTCACGTTTGCGTCTCTCGCATTCAGGCAAAGTTTCCAACATTTCTTCCATGCATTGTTGAAGGAAAACTCCGACATTTTCGGCGGGATTTAAATCTGGAGAGCTCCCAATCACCATTCCACCACTTTTTCATGGGCCACTCTTTCAAATTCAACAATTCTGAAACTTTTGAGGCATTAATTGGATTTTTTTAAATCTGGCATTACGACGTTTCGATTGGAAGAATTGAATTCTCGGAGTATGTCTGCGACTAGTTTCTGAGCAATCCCAAAGGCAGCAAATGCGACACGAACCTGAGTTCTAGTGAGCAACATGATTCAAATGTTTTCGCAAAAAAATTAAACTCGAAGAGTCAAACACCCAAGAGTACATTGAAATGACGTTTTGTCACGAGTGATGACATTCGCGGTCCTACCAAGTTCGTCATTACTTCGGGGAAATAAGTGTGATTTATTTTACAAAACCCCTTACGTGAACCATCCAAAGAGATGTTGAATGTAACAACAGCAAGTAAGCAATGCTATTATAGTGTAACATCTATAACAATACTAATAAAAACCCTTGCATAACACAGCCAGTATTATTACAATATATATATATAAAGATGTAGGTCTTTACTTACTTTATGTTGTTTTAGCTTCTATTATTATCATTTATTGATATTTTACTTCCGGAATAAAATATTTGTTCGTTTTTCTGCCCTCATCATCCTAAATCAAGTTTAGAACACCTTTACATGTCCAAACTCTATTCCTTTAAAGATGATTACTGATAACGATTCAACAAGTAATCAGATAGCGATAACTCTGTTATAGAAATGCGCGGCAATCGCTAGGTGTTTAGCCACTAAGTAGTCGAACACCAACAACGATGTCAACTGCCTGGAGGTATCATCACCATGTCGAGCTTCGCGGGTTTCTAGTAGCTCGAGAAACAAGACAAAGTACCATTAACCGAGAAGATTGTCTTGTCACTTGTATCTGATCCTGCTGTTTTACACCCTCAGAGGAAAATCTTCCGATACTCGCCTGGATCGTGAAGACGTTTCACCACAAAATGGATTGAATTCTGTCTTGAAAGGTACAAATATTTATCGAATTTAAAGAGAGAGAGAAGAAAAATGAGTATGCAGATGTATCTGTATTTATACAAGATACTTTTTTTGTTTTTTATTTTAAAGGTTGTCTTATTTGCCGTTTTGTTCCTGAGGTTGCGATTATGTTCTCGTGATACAGATGTGGAATATCTGTAATATGTAATTTGGAATCAAGAGCGTAAAATAAATATAAAATAAGAAAGTATGACTTTTATATGTAAAAAAAACGAAGCTCCCACAACAAAATGATATACGGTTATTTCTAAGCTGTAATTTTAGATCATATCGTTATAAAAAATATTGCGTTTTCACAGTTCTCTTTCTATGTTTTCAGTTTTATACTTTTCTCACTATATAAATAATATATATATATATCGTTTCTCTGTGTAAATAATATTTCAAGTTTACGTGGCGCCCTCTTTCGATTATCGTGAAACTAACTCCATATTTCCTATAGGAACTATAAATATACAGCTTAAATTGGACAAATAGCTAGATTTATTAAAAAATGAAAAATGAGTAAAGTTCTTAAAATTTCAAAATAATTATATTTTTCGTCAAGCAAAAGCAAAAAAAAAGCATCGTTTGCATAAGCAAAACACAAAAGAATTTGTTTGCTTCTAAAGTTTAATGTACGTTTAGAAACTATCTCTAAATACACAACTGTACATTCTAAAATTTATTTACTTCTATGTTGATAATAGAACATTTTATTTGGTAGTCCTATCATATTTGTGCAAATACTTTTGTTAAAATTTATTAATTAATACTTTTAGACCTTGGTGAATTATCCCTTCTCAACACAATATATTTCATGTAATATATACTATACGATTGTTGTCGTATGGTTTATAGGGGCGCTGAAAAGACAACGTGTATTAAAATTTGGTAATAAAATTATAATTAATGGTAAGTTTAATTTTGTGTTGATCTTACATTTTACATAAAACTGTTCTATACTAATAAAAGTTTGCCAAATAATAATAATATAAAAATAATTCACAGAATTAAATGGTAATCATGTCCTAAAATGTCTTTTAAAGCAAAACAAAAAGTCTTATTTAAATAAAATCACACAATGCTCTGTTGATATAAGTCTATAAAAAAATCAAAATGTCCATTCATGTAATAAACACGATTATATCACGTTAAAAAAAAGGATGAAGCCATAACACTTTCGACAGATGGACACCTGTCTCTTTAAGAGGTGAAGGAAGCAGGTCCAATTATCGAAAGTGCTAGGGTTTCGTTGGGTTTTTGTGTGTGGGTGTGTGATTTACCAACCACTTTCGGCAGATGGACACCTGTCTCTTTCAGAGGTGAAGAAAACAGGTCCACTTATCGAAAGCACTAGGGTTTCGTTGGGTTTTTGTGTGTGTGATTTACCAACTAATTTCGGCAGATGGACACCTGTCTCTTTCAGAGGTGAAGAAAACAGGTCCACTTATCGAAAGCACTAGGGTTTCGTTGGGTTTTTTTTTTCTAAAGTGATTTACCAACAACTTTTTATCATACGTGTTTTTCAATATCATGAACATAAACTGGGACTATTTTTGTTTTAAGCAGTTTTCTTCTTACTGCATGAAATGTTCATCACCTTTTGTGTTAGACTGGACATTTTTAACCTATTAGTTCGTTGCTTATTTTGTTCAGTCATATTATGTACACAAAAGCTGTAGTTTGCTACTTTTGTTGATCAGCAAAGGCACATACGCCAGTAAGGTGGCCCTCTGTACGTTAAGATTTAATGAAAATACTTTTCAGACAGTTTGTGCTATCATTTCGTCCATATGGGACGAGTTGACTCTTCGTGAGAGTTGGAATAAGAGGTAAGCAAAAAATAATAAATTAATATTACTATAGTATTAAATACCAGTAATTAGTAAACAATTTGTTATTATATTGAACCCGAAATTGCTGGAATAAGTCCTCATATAATTGAACAAATTGATTATTGTGTGCGTCATGTAAGGATTTCATTTACGTACCAAAATTTCTATTTGCACGTTTACATTACCTTACACTTTACTTTTTTCGTCACAACCTTACTCTGCCTTTAGTCTGTTATGGTTTTTGTATTGTTTCGTTTCTTCGTGGCCCGGCATGGCCAGGTGGTTAAGGCGCTCGACTCGCAATCTAAGGGTCGCGGGTTCGAATCCCCGTAACACCAAACATGTTCGCCCTTTCAGCCGTGGGGGCGTTATAATGTGACGTT
>NW_013665874.1:241622-252408 GCF_000517525.1 Limulus polyphemus | reverse complement strand
TGGGTGGTGATGACTAGCTGCCTCCCCTCTAGTCTTACACTGCTAAATTAGGGACGGCTAGCACAGATAGCCCTTGTGTAGCTTTGCGCGAAATTCAAAACAAATAAAAAAAAATCGTTTCTTCGATTTTACTGCAATGCTAAGCAACAGATTATCTGCGCTTCGTCCACCGCGGGGAATCAAGCCCAGGATTTTAGTACTGTAAGTTAGTAAACTTACCACTGATCCACCGGGGGACGGTTTTGTATTGATTGCAATACGTTCTTCTTACTTACACACATCAGAAAAATTCGTAAAATAGAATCAATTTTTCATAAACTCCGGAGGTGATTTAAACATAGTAAATACTAACAACGGGAAATCTTCATAAAGTAATACATTGTAAGCAGAACATAATATGTTTGGTTAAAATGTTTACAACATTTGTTCAGACTAACAATACGTTTCATCACAATATATATCTTTCCGGCAAATAAAAGTCCTTCAGAAACACAAAATGAACAATATAACAACATGCTAAATATTCAAAGAAGAGAATACCCACATGTGAATTTATAAACTTAAGTTCGAGTGTGTGTTGCCTTTGCAGTTTTGTAACCTAACTGAAAAAAATGTGACTACAATGTTAATCATTAACAGTCACTGCTTTATTAGCACTCAAAACACCCATTTCCATACTTGAACACGACATTTGTCGGTAAAAATTGTCATTGTAGTCTTTTAATCTAATAACATGTGAATGCATTGATAATTTTTAACCAAATGTAGAGCAGACTGGGGATGCCTGTACTTATAAAGAAAAAAAAGAAAAGTACTCCATTTTTGTTTAACTGAATTTTGTTTTATGTCTTCACGTTTTGGTCCTATATCAAAACGTTGAGACGTAAGTGCTTAAGGGACCTAACCTGTAGCCAAAGGATGCTGGCGCTCAGTGGAGGTATCATTTGAGGCCGGGGAGGTCACGGCCGTCATAGTTCCACAGAGTGGGGCCAGAGGGCGGATATTTCCATGAAATGTCACTAAGAGTCGATAATTCGAAAGAGTGCCGCTAGAATGGATAGCTACAATTTGTTTTTCTGTATGCTGAACATATGTGCCACATTTTACAAGTACTGAAGAAAGAACAGTGTGAAGCATATATATTAATAAACAATTTTTTAAGCTTATCACCCAATATCTTGTCTGCATTAACATCACCAATAGTATTTAAATAACCGTCAACGTGACAAATCTGAGCTCATAGCCTGCACCTTTACGATTTCAGAACATAATCCGATCATATTAATACCATCATAATCGAAACGTTGTGTAAACAAAATATAGTTTAATTTATTAACACATACAACACGATTCCGTTCGTCTAGAAGAAAATCGTATTCAGCTTTACATTGTACAGCTACACTAAAGATTGGAATCCACTGTTTGAATTCCTCCCGCTCAGTTGAATAAAAGGTGAAGCCTTCCTTAGTTGGACATAATTTTCCTTTTTCAAAGCCCTTGGACTGACGAATATGAATATTAAATTCTCGTAAGGTGTTGGAGTAATGTAACGATAATTTCCAATAGGATAGACATGATATGAATCTGGTGCTTCTTCATGTCCTATCATTTCATTAACCCATGAGTGAGAGCAAAGGAGAAAATGTTACAATATGTCAACCACACTACATCTTCCATATCTAGTGCATTAGTTGACGCACCTGGCTGTTTTGACTCCTGCTTTACTAGTTCAGCTTCACTTCTAGTTTTGGCTTTTTTTTGTACTTTACTGATTGTCGGGAACACTTCTTATCTTTGTAAAATATGAAGAATAAAAAGTATAACATATGTAATAATTGGTAAAAAGCAACAACATTATTTATGAAAATAATAATGGTAGAAAACAAACATTATGATAAAAAAGTCTCCGAAAAAAATAAGGAAAACATTAATTTATAAGTTAACCATAGTATGACATAGTTACGTTTGCAGACTGGTTCATCACTCTTCTTTCCATGTTGTAGAACAGCATCAGACTGATGATTAGAGTGGATAGTGAGGAAATAGAACAACGTATTTATAGTTGAAAAAAGTGCCACGTGGTGCACATTTGTAGCCATAGTATATTGCAAAGGAACAGTGAGCTCATCATCTCTGCGTCTGAGAATTTTTTAATCCAGTCAAAATAAAGTTCATTATGATATAATTACAGGTTGCGACACGTTGACAACTGGGGCGCCCTCTTATGGCGCTATACATGAAATAACTTGACATTCATATTTAAACAAGTTCAACACCACCCTTTGGTTGTTACCTCGCAGGCCACATAACAAACACTTACCCGCGCCCTTCCACATAGATGATCTCATCGCCACCCCCATAGTAACACAAAATAGAACTATCCGCCACTGCTAACACTTCGACCTATGGCAAAACTATATGAAGCTATGAAGTCACGTGACCTCCCCGGCCTCAGAGGCTACCCCCATTGGGTGGTACCCTTTGATATTCCCTCCCCCTTCGTACCCTCAGGCGCCGGCATCCTTTGGTCATAGGTTAGGTCCTCTAACTACTGATGTAAAATGAAACATCTGGAGCTCAAAAAGGTTGTACCTGTTTGTTTAATATCTACATTGTTAGGTGAATACCCAAATATCATGGATAGCAAAACTAATAATACGTGAAAATACTTATAACATTCAAATAATTTATACAAAGAATTGAATACATATGTATTTGAATAGCAAACGTTCAATTTATATCGTGTGAATCTGTTAAATTGATATATAAAGACATTCCTAAAAATTCAGTTGAAGGCAAAATCTTGTTGGAATGAAACTGCAAAAATGTTTAAGTGCAGAGGTTTTGAATGTTGCAGAAGCCAAAATTTTGTTGGTATTGCTCACAAATTATTAGCATTTACCTAACAATGTTCTTCATTTTCAAAATTTTGTACACCCTTTCTTGAAATAGTATGCTATTTAATTCTTCTATTTATATATTTGTTTGTTTTTTTTTTTACTTATGACATTTCAAACACTCTGAGAACTGACCAATGGTCCTATTTTTTATATTTTATTGTTCGCAACTTGTATATTACAGCTTGTTTATACTAGTCTGCCTTTAAAACAATGTTGGTTTCATCTCTATAAGAACAGATAAAAAATATTATTTGTCCAAATTACAAATACTTACCACCTGCTATTACTGTTTTTAGATTGATTATTATTTTCTAAATATCTTTTAATAATTCAATTGAATTATATATTATATGTCAAATACTGTACACGTTATAACCAACTAATGCTTCCAAATCCAAGTTTAGTTTTTCTTGATACACACATGTATATCAATTAAATATTTGAAAATAATCTGTTTGGTTTTAATGTGCAATTATTTTAACAATTAATCATGAAGATATATGTACAAATATAAGACAATGTTAAAGAGCTAATTTCTTATATCATGAAAATAGTGAAAGACTGAAATGTCATGAAAATCATGAGATGGTCAACAGGAACTCGAAGTTCTTTGGTCAAAACGGATCAACTGATTAGATAGCCACTGCAGGGGTCTTGATTACGTTCATTTGCTGATCCACAAAACAAAGAAAGAGGTGTGAGCGTTAATGTTCTCCTGCTGATTCAAGAGGTCACGGTGATAGAATACAGGTCACGCCTTATTTGTCCACTAAAATCCTCTCAGTTTCCTGATGACTAGTAGCGCCATCTATTTGTTCAGTGGAGGTTTCCTGAATGAAAATCAAGATAGCAAACTCTACATTTTGTATTACAGTTTATAATAATAAAAGGTAATCAATCATGAGTGCTACAGCTAACTTCAAAACTAAACAGCCTTTTACGTTTAAATGTTTAACGTTGGTTGTGCTCAAAAACTACACAAAATTAAATCTCCACCTGTAGGTCATTTATATAGATTCATTTAGCGGCATTCTTTAAGGTTGGCCTAGCTATTATTGTAAGAACAGATCATATTTCAATAATTGATACAGTTGAATCGAAAGTTCATAGGTGATTACGGTATGAATTTATTACGAAATTTCAGCCAATAGATTTTACAGTAAAAATTGCACGCTGTTGTTAATATGAATGAAATTTTAAAAAGTTGATATTAAATAAGGCATTAAAACTTACTACCTTCATCTTTAAAAATTAATTTTGAAATATAAATTTATTTTAGCTGTAGGAAACGAAAGAGCTTTAAAGTATGTTATGCTTTGCTTCAAAATAAGAAGGAAAAATGACATTCAGATATTAATATCATTATTTAAACAGAAAGGTTATGTTAGTGAAAATTGAGAAATTGATCACGAAAAAAAAATGCTAATAAGAAAAACACCAACATATTTCTTTAAGGAAGTAATTCTAAATTTATTTGTCTAAGGAACTGGATAAACATAGACAATAATCGTAATTCGCTATTCTGTTCTTATAGATATCAAGCCATTCTATTAATGTACTGAAGAAGGACTAATATATTTTTGTATTCAAACAGTCCGAACATTTGAACATTAACTGTTTATAACGTACTTAATTTTATAAATATTAACACTTGGAATCTCATATACCAAACAAAAATAATAAGAAGATGTTAAACATACCTAAATTATTTACAAGACGACTCAGTAAAATTTAACAAGCATGTAAACAGCTTAAACACAAACAATTAAACGTTTGCAGAATAGGTATACTAATTCATTGCCAAGGACATAACTAGTACTTGACAACGATTGTTGTTAACATACAACTATATGTCAACGTGTTCCTATGTAAATACTGAATTGATTCACTTTGATATACAATATCTAAACGTTCCTACGTAACGAACTCTGTGCCACGCTATTCGAGAAAGAGATTTTTTTCTTGTATGAACCAGGAGTGAAATTATTGTATTAAAGGCCTTTAAAAGCCAACGGTTAAAAGAACGATCGCACAAAATATTACGATCACCGACGTCCCAAATTAATCATTTTTAAATTGTGTTCCCTGGCTGTGAGATTGCGAGTCCTCCGCAGCCTGGCTTAGGAACGTTTGGAATGCATATACTACATGCTAGTTTTCTGAGCGACTTTTGTGAAGGTTATCAAGCTTGAAAAATTAAGAATTTGGTGGGGTGCCGACATAAATTGATACCAACCAGAAGAGGCAAGCAGTGCAGGCAACAAATTCCTTTAAAGAAATGGTGCACTCGTGCATGATTTGGGGGAAACCGCAACCATTCCACCAACCCTGGTAACTGACAACATCCTATGAACGATGGAATTTTAGTGTTTTTGAGTGAAAAACTTTTGTTGAAGTGGCATTTTGACCATAAAACTATCTCTACTTCAGTTCACGCGGAGATCAAGCATGTTTTAAAGCGGTATAGAATACTCTTAACGACACGATAAACACAGGTTACAGAGAACCTAAAGTCATGAAAGAATAAAGCTTCAGAGAACCCAAAGTCATGAGAAAATAATGTTACAGAAAGACTAAAGCCATTAGAGAATACGTGTTACAGAACGTCTGAGGTCATGAAAAAAAAATACATGTTTAAAAAATTCTGAAATCATTAGGAAAAAGAAGTTATGAAAAACTAATTCCAGAAAGCCTGAAGTCATGAGAGAAATCAAGTTACAGAAAGTTTGAAGGATTTAGAGAAAATGTGAACACGAAAACCAAAAACCATGAAAGAAAACATTCATGTCACAAATACGTCTAAGTTTAGGTATGGTAAAAGACATATTATTAAAAGTCCATGGAAAAATAAAGTCACAAAAAGTTTAAAGTCATTAGAAAATACACAATACCGAAACCCAAAATTCCTGAGAAAAACATACAATAGAAATATGATCTCATGCGAAAAAAAAAAAAACTTATAAGCCATCTGAAGTCATGATAGGAGCCATGTTGTATAAAGTTAAGTCACGAAAAACAACATAAAATATGACGTCACTGATAAAAATTTATAACAGTTAGAGAAAGCCTGAAGTAACGAGAAAAATAAGTTTGCAAAAATTTAAAGTTATAAAAGTATACACTTTACCGATAACTTGAAATCATTAAAGAATAAATGTTTGAGAAGTTCTCTCGCCATGATAAAAAAACGCAATAAAGAAAACTTCTAGTCATGAGGGAGTGTGTGTTTTTCTTATAGCAAAGCCACATGGGGTTATGTGCTGTATCTACTGAGGGGAATCGAACCCCTGATTTTAGCGTTGTAAATCCGTGGATTTAACGCTGTCTCATCGGGGGACAGCTATGAGGGAATACAGAAGAAAATGTTAATTGACAATAAATTGAAAATTGTCGCCTTTAGTGTATGAAGTAAAATTTTTTCAAGTTTAATAATTTAAATATTATGTTTTGATGGTATGTTACGTTTAGTTAAGTAATTTTCTTGAAGGAACGTAACATTTAAAAAACAAAATAATTATATTCTATATAGAATTTTAAAACTGAATACATACCTTTTAACTGTAATTAGCAAGCTATATTGAAACATTGTGGTTGTATTTGTTTACGTATAGCCATCTGTAGCATTACTGGTAAAGAAGCTTACATAAATATATATTTCCTCTTCGTGTAATGTTACTACACTAACCTTTAAAAGTAAGGTAAATAATCTGAGTATTAAAAAATAAAAGAAGACAGCACAGTTTGATAGCGGTTCATCTTACAATAACTCTTCACTCCCCCTGAAGATTTCTAACAAAAGAGCAATAGATTAAAATATGCAGGTCTTTAAGATTTGCAAAGTCCACTTTTTCTCGCCCTCGGGACAGTTGGATGATAGCCGAATTCCTCATTAAGCTTTGATTTGCACATAAAAAGCTCTAAACTATATCATTAATACTTAAAGCGAGCCGTTACTGAGTACAGGGACGTTGAACAAAACTACACAAATGAGATTAAAAACGAAAGGAAATTTTAGGGTTTGTCTCTGTCACTGACAGCATTGTTCTCAGTGATTTATTTGCAAGAAACATTCAAACTTTTGTTTAAAACACCACAAACATCAATGGCCTTTCAATGATCATTCTGAAACGAACAGTAACATTTCTTTACCGACAAAGAAGAGTCATACAGCCGACAGAGGGCACTATTATTTAGGCCTAATAACTCCAGTATGCTTGTAGGATAGCGAATATTTTTCCTTCTAAACCTTTATATATATATATATATATCCTTGATTATAGTATTGAAATTAATTTTAAGACTATACAATTTTAGGTAACATTTTACTCTTGTTTATGTGAAGAAAACTTTTAACAACTGTTTTTAGAAGTAGAGGCCGTAAAAATAAGAAAACACTATTTACATCACAGGTTATTCAGTGCCTAACACTTTATTTTTTGCTTAAGAAATTTTGTAAGTGGTTTGGGCAAATAAGTAATTGTTTGTTTGGCTACTTGCTATTCGTAACACTCACTCTGTATTGTACTTGGAACAAAACGTAGCGATTCAATTTTCAAAATGGAATTGAAGTTGAATCACGCAATACTACCTTACTTCAGCGCAAATTAATGGTAATGTAAGGGGAGTATATTAACAATTTAAAAAAAAATCAATTTATTTACAAATGAATATAGCATTTGAACGTCTGTTTATTCATTGTTAAAGATAAGAATCAAATAACAAAGAACATTTTTTAAACTTCCAATATTTCACAAGGAAAGACTTAACAAAAGGTTAAATCAAGTGCTTTGGCCTTAATAACACAATTTTGTGAACTGTTGATTTGTCTAAGAAAACATAAATTTAAGAACCTCTAAGATAGAAATTACTCTTTTTTTTTCGTATTTATATATCTGTTTATATTGTACATCTAGAAAAGAATGAAAGTTTCATTTGATTAGATTTTCAAAGAATTAATAATCCTGAATAGATAAAGACGTTCGCTGATAATTATCAGTATGATTCTTGGTCCAACCTGTGATTCTTTGTGTGGTTGACTTTGCAATTAGAAATAATGATACCAAGTGTTGCATATTTTAAAATGTACATTTTTAAAAGTAACAATTCATGTATGAGTACTTTATATATACACACGTATGGATGATGATTAACGAAACATTGCATAGAAAAAAAGCAAGAATTTATAGCATGAGGGGATATATTTCAGGATTACCTTGAAAACATCAGTTGTTGTAGAGGGCGTCATTATCATCTCGTTTACACATGATCTTCAATATCAGATGAAAAATGCAGAACCAAACCTCTTAGTTCTCCAGGGCCTAATCAACATGTTGATAACTCAGTAAAGAATAAACCTTGTGAAAGACAACTGTGGGTATCGGGACTGTAAGCTGGTGCAGTATTAAGGGCGTACTATCGCGCTATGGAAATTGTTGTGGCAATTGTAGCGATTTACAAAATGCAGTCAAATGACATCAACAGTAAGTCATAATTTGTTCAAGACAGATGGCACTGCTGCATATATGGTACACATTAACACTTCATTAAATATTGCCTGCCAATAACTATACCGTTTTACAATAATCCATTCCCTATTTAGAGCAGATTAAAAATTCTGTTCGTCTGTGATGACCATTCATCGTCTATAACCCTAGTTACACCCTGAGTTACTTTATAATCATCATTCTAATATATAGGATTGAATAAATGAGTTAAATTTACATAAATAGTATTAGATTACATTCAAAACTAAATTAATATTTTATAGCACTTCCACCAGTATGCTATTTGTAACAAGAATAAACAAATGTGTTACTAATGACACTTAATTTTATATAAAGAAGTAAACAAGTTTGCTGTCTAGTGGTGAGTAGCAGTCTAACTCCGTTCACGGGTTATACATTCTACAAAGTACAGTACTATCTTTACCTTATTTGTACTTTTTTTTCTTCAAAGCATATCCTTCAATGTTCTATCTTGCCTTCTTCCTTAAAATAAGACTGGGCGGGGCATTCTGGTTGGTACATCCGGCTACGAATGGGAGGATCCAGAGTATGAAGTTTGAGACGTGATACCACTGGAAGCACTCTCTGTTTTGAGCTCTGCGCGCGTTATAAAAGTGACAGTCAATCTTGTTTTTCAGTAATAATTGGACAAAGCATTTGCGGCGGCTGCTGGCTGGCTACCTTCACTCTGTTAGTACTTGAAGATTTTAGGATTGGCTATACGTCCTAAGGGTCTTTGACCTGCTTTGCATAAAGTGTTATTCAAGGTGAAAAATTCTATTTATAATTCCTGAAGATATATCGTGTTTGTGATATAGACTTTGGTTTCTTCCGTAAAACATATCCTCGTTGTTAACTCTTTTTTATTTGTTTTTTCGAGCATGTTTGTTTGTTTGTTTGAAGTTAAGCACAAAGCTACACAATGGGCTATCTGTGCTCTGCCCACCACGGGTATCGAAACCCGGTTTCTAGCGTTGTAAGTTCGCAGACATACCGCTGTGCTACTGGGGAGGGGGGGGGGGCTTTCGAGCATGTAACTGTTACCATGTGTCATGCCTATCTTGTTTCCTATTCATCGAACATTACATACAGTCAGATTTATCATACTTCCTTTACAAACATGTTGTTTTTGTGTTCACCCTGCTTTCTTCTTTTAATCATTATCATATCTTTAACGCCCAGTCTGTATTCTATTTATAAACACAACCCCATTTTAGATTCCCTTATTTTCCTTTTTTTTCAGTTATTTACTGTTTTCTTTCCTCTGTTATTTATTTTAAAATTACCTTACTTGTTTGTTGGTTGTTTTAGAGCAAAGTTACATTGGGCTATCTGATGTTTCCACCGCAGGGAACCGAACCCCTGATTTTAGCATTGTAAGTACGTAAACTTACCACTGTCTCACAGGGAGACTGTTTGTTTGTTTTGTTTTAATTTCGCTAGCCGTTCTCTAATTTTGAAGTGATAAACTAGAGGGAAGAAAGCTAGTCAACATCACTCACCGCCAACTCTTGGGCTACTCTTTACTAATGAGCTCCCCGATAGAACAGCAGTAAGTTTACGGATTTACAATGCTAAAATCCGGGATTCGGTTCCCTGTGGTAAACTCAGAAGATGGTCCAATATGGCTTTGCTCCAAAATAAATAAACTTTACATACAAATAGTGTGATTGACCGTCACAATATAACGCCCCCATAGCTGAAAGGCGAACATGTTTTGAACCCACGACCCTCAGATTACGAATCGAGTGCCCTAATCAACAGTCCATGCTGGGATTCTTTACCTTGCTCTTGCGTTTGTATTGTTTACTTTAGAAACAGGTTTATTTGAATGTTTACTCTATTATCTTTTTCAAACACATTTTATTCTTCAAGTCTGTCTTGTTTTTAACATGATCTCATGTGTTGTCTACCTGATCTAGTGGTAAGCTTGATGGCTTAGAATGCTACAATTCGGACGTAACAGAGGACACAGAGCAGATAGCCCAATTTGGAGCTTTGAGCTAAAAGCACGAACAAACAAACAAACGAAACTACCATGTCTTACTTATGTTTTTTTAACATTTTTAGTCTATAAACAATAAGTAGGAGGTAAGAACAAGATATGTGAATATTAAAACAATATCTAATAAAACACTGGAATAACAGACTATTCTATTTTCTTCTCCTATATTAATTTCTTCAACCGGTTTCATGACTTCAAAGGTCACTCTTCAGGATATAATTTTACTGAGAATCTATAACAAAAACATTCAAATACCGTTTTTCAACTAAACATAACTAATCTAAATTAACTACATACGTATTCCAAATATACAAGCATATAATATACTCCATGTATAAATTACGTACATTAAAGATGCTCAAAAACAAATAAAATTA
>NW_013665874.1:226752-240755 GCF_000517525.1 Limulus polyphemus | reverse complement strand
GTTCAAAGGCTTTCTCTCCTTAATCTTCAATTGATGAATGCCGAAGCTGTTCAAAGGCTTTCTCTCCTTAATCTTCAATTGATGAATGTCTAGGAAAAGAAAATCTTCATATTTTCTCTAATTCCAGCTGACAACTGTCCAAAAAGGAGAAGATTTACGCACCGTTTACCGCATCTGTTAACGAATGCCTGGCGAGCAAAAAAAAAAAAAAATAACCCGTTCTCTATATCGCCATGTGATGAATGTGCGGGGGTAGAAAAGTTTGTTTGTTTCAGACTAATTTTAAACTAATAGATTAGAGAGAAAGTAACTCGTCAATAGTACCTAAAACCAACTCTTGGACTATTTCTGTCAAAACGAATTGCAGATTTGACCGTCACACTTATAACGCACTCAGATGGTGTTGCAGCGAACGAGAAAGATGGTAATCTGATGGTGCCATATCTGGAGAACTTTCCAACCCAACTCCATAATCCTGTGTTGCGTCAAACGTACCACATGTGGACGTGCATTGTCGTGGAGAAGAACACCTTTCCGAGTGACGAGTGAAGGGTGTTTCTGATGAAGGGCTTAATTTAAGCGTTCCAGTTGCTGACTATAGATCTCTGCATTGACAGTTCACTGTGGATTGAGGAGTTTGAAATGAATCACCCCTTTGATGTTCCACCAAATGCAAAGTATCACTTTCTGTGGATGTAGTCCAGGTTTTGGGGTAGGAAGTGGTTTTTGTCTAGTCATTGTTTTTGTCGTTTAAGATTCGCATAGAGAATCCATTTTACATCACCGGTGATAATTCTGGCCAAAAATGGTTCACCTGTATTACGTGCCAGAAGAGACGAAGCAATGTTCCCACGTTGGAAACGATGATCATCGGAGAGTTAGTGAGGTACCCAAACACCTTCTTTAAGGTGTTTTCCAATGTCTCTTAGATGTTTACGTGTTGTTCATGAGAGACATGCAATTTCAGGGCCATTTCATGAGTGTGTTGCATTGGGTTAGACTCAACAAGCGTCTTCAGAGCATCAATTCCAACACAGTTTTTAAGGCTAAAGTCACCTGAACGAAATTTGCTGAAGCATCTTTGACACTTACCAACGAATATAGGGATTTACCGCAACATAATAACGCCCCCGTAGCTGAAAGGGCGAGCATGTTTGGGATGACGGGGATTCGAACCCGTGACCCTTAGATTGCTAGTCAAGCGCCCTAACAACATGGCCATATCGGGCCACATCTTAAAACTGTACCAAAACAAAATAGTTTTCTCTTTTTAAGAATTATAAAAAAAAAAGTGCTTATCATTTATATGTGTCTTCATCTCCTTCTAATAGGTCCCCCCATTGACTCAGTGGTAAGTCTGAAGGATTATAGCGCTAAAAACAGGATTTTGATACCCGTGGTAGCACAGCACAGATAGTCCATTGTGTAGCTTTGTGCTTAACAACAAAAACCTTTTAATAGGTACAAACAGTATCGTGTATTTTTCTACCGGAAATCTATTTAGCCTAAAACACTGTCAATGAGGTTAACATTAAACTTGCTTATTATAGATATGGAAAATATATTGTTGTGATGTTTTTCTATAGCAATTTGTTATTGTTTCAAATTTCGTATAAAAATGCTCTTTAAATTTAGTTTAAATAAGTAAGTTTCTTATCCATGCCGAGGAATTTTGCAAAAATTTATAAAGTTGAGCTGAACACGATTTACTGTACTGAACACTGGTCTATGATTAGATCTGAACCCGCTCCCTACTTTCAGCTACAGGCGCGTTATAAAAGTGACAGTTAATCTCACTATTCGGCTAAGAAGTAGCTGTGTATGAGGCAGGCGCTGCTTGCTGGTTGCCCTTCTTCTGGTCAGTAGCTCAAGTTAGTTATAAATATGTCCTGTCCGTTTAGCTCAAGTGTCGCATAAGGTGCCGTTCAGGTTGAAAATACCATTACTATTATACATATGTGTACATACTGAGAAACTAGCAACAGTATTAAATATTTCGTGAAATCCTTATCGTTATGAAAAACACCTGTAAATATATACACCACCTCGGGCTTTTTTAAGGCTGCAAGCTTTCTTAATACATCTTAATATGGATCTAATTTAAACTGAAACTTGCAAACCTAGTTCTATGTGAAGTTAGGCTATTAAAACACTTGATATTATACTGCTATAATATTTATGCATGATCCAACCTGTTGTATCAACGATAGACAAAAAAACAACTTATTATACATGACAAACATTTTTCACATGCATCAAGTGTTTATCAGCTACTGATGTGTCGAGTACAAATTATTTTTTGCTCTATATCTTTCCGAACTATGGCTTAAACACTAAGATGTGATACACGATCCACTGTTGGACTTTCTCTAGGGACAACTTCCGTCTAAATATGTCAGAAACGATTTGGGTTATAGCCAGCTAATAATAGAGGGTTTTAATTCTAACGTTTGTACTAGCAGTAAGTTTTATAGCGCTGCCTGCGCCAGTATATCGTCGACTTGCCGGTCATGACCCTTTTTTCTTACCGGTAAATGAAATCACATTCTACGGAAAGAGTAATCTAATTCTGTTCGCCATGCCGTGGTTGCCGTAAACCTGATTACTAACGAATATGTTACTGTTAGATCGGCGTCGTGTACTGCCTACTGAAAAGTCGCACTACACGCGAGAGCAAATTGGGAGCCTATTTCTGAGAAATCCGGCAACCAGCGTTCTTTTTGTTCACGTTAAAAACTAACATGGTTATAAGTCGCTAGCCTCACATTAATTCTAACCCTATTATACACAAAGCTTCAAGAATTTGAAGACGAGAAATTAAAACAACATAGAGAATTTTAGGAAAAATATATATTAATAATAAGCGTGTGCTGCTAAGATAATAATACAATAATTCACTAAGTGAAGTTTCATCGAATGCAGTTTCAAGTGAATTCGTTTCTCACAATGCCTATAAAGTTCTAGAGGGCGTTGCATTCTATGACGTTCGTGCTTGAGTCGTACGGACATTGTAAAACTAAAACCTTGTGTGTTTTTAATGAGAATCTGAAGTATTAATATTAATATTTTTACTTTTTATGGCTTTTTTTAAGTTTGTTGGCTAATGATGGATGCCATTCACCATGATGTAATTTATGAGAACTTAGGGAGACAGTTACTATACTAAGTAAGTTTGTAAACTTATTATATTAAGTAAGATTAATGTCCACAATAAAGAACTTGTTCACAAACTATGAGAAAATAAGAAATACTAAGAAAAGTAATGAACATATAATGAAAACCACATTAATTATTTTACTGTTCAATTCACCATGAAAACAACTTTGCATCAATTCATTTCAACCTATGTACGTATGAGAAAAATATTACTCAAACCTTTTGAGTGCTACATATATGCATATATTATTTGAAAACAAGGCAAAAAATGAATTCTTTGAGTGAAAAATATGTACAATTAACTTAAATTATGTATACTCTCAACTGGGTCTGGTGGTTAGGGCGCTCGACTCACACTAATGGGATCGAATCCTTTCACCGAACGTGCTCGCCCTTTCAGCCGTGGGGGCGTTATAATGTAGCAGCCAATCCTACTATTCGTTGGTAAAGAGTAGCCCAAGAGTCGGCGATTGGTGGTGTCGACTAGCTACCCTCCCCATCACTTTAAAATTAGAGACGGTTAGCGCAGTTTCAGATAGCACTCTAATAGCTTTGCATACAAATCAACAAAAACAAACTTTTGGTATAGGTTTCATATAAAACAACGATATTTGATTTTCTTTTAGTATTGTTTGTAAAAATATATCAAATGAGATTACCATGTCGTTGATGAAAAAGCACTACCTCGCCCTTTTATTAAAAAAAATTAAACATAAAATTTTTCAATATAACTTGACAAAGAATAATCCAGAACAACTAAAAAACATTACAAAATATATTTGGTGGCTTTCAGCAGGAAACTTATACAGGAATCAATATTCAGTAGTTGATAGGGATCTGTCAGCAAATAAAATCCATAAAAAGTTTTAGAAGAGTCATTGCTGTTGATTCCTGCAAATTGACAAGAAAGCTGGAGGTTCTACTAATGTGCAATATAGATTTTCGATACAAAATACTCAGCATACATAATTATGCATCAATATATAGACATATTCAACCATATTCAACGTACAGATGGTTATCAAAACAGCATACATAATGCACATAGCAACTAGTGTATAGAGTACGGCTTGTACATCACTTAATATGTACAATATATACTGTGTATCGCCATTAC
The DNA here is from genome assembly GCF_000517525.1 of Limulus polyphemus. Lineage (NCBI taxonomy): Eukaryota > Metazoa > Arthropoda > Merostomata > Xiphosura > Limulidae > Limulus > Limulus polyphemus. The sequence goes on along the minus strand of NW_013665874.1, from coordinate 236,482 downwards.
ACACTGTGTAGTTCTTGACGTATGTAATACGTATTTCGTTATACTTAAAATATAACAGTTTACTTTGTCTACTTACTGGAGTACGGAGGAACTCAAAATTTTTCACGAAAAGTCCAAATTTTTCAGCTATTTATGGTGAGCTCGGTAAATGTTTCATGCTATATTTTATTATTAACTCACTGATTGTTTTTCTATGCATAGTACATAATTAATATGCATTGTATTGTCTAACTTTTAGCAGGATGTAGATCAATTAACTAATCTTATAAATTAAAGAAAAAATAAAACAATAATAATAAATTCATTGTATAAACGAATATACGATAAATACATAATATATGATCACTTCACTTTGTTGATCCGATAAATACGTCATATATGATCACTTCACTTTGTTGGTCCGATAAATACGTCATATATGATCACTTCACTTTGTTTGTCCGATAAATACGTCATATATGATCAATTCACTTTGTTTGTCCGATAAATACATCATATATGATCACTTCACTTTGTTGATCCGATAAATACGTCATATATGATCACTTCACTTTGTTGGTCCGATAAATACGTCATATATGATCACTTCACTTTGTTTGTCCGATAAATACGTCATATATGATCACTTCACTTTGTTGATCCGTTTTTTAAAACTTCAGCTATTATTCTTCGCGTGTCATCATCTATTATTTACAGTATACATCACCACCATCTTGTATATATGTTACATATACATACATAATATTTCACCTATATTATACACAGTATACATGTTTAACACCCAGTGCATACAATGATATCTTGTATATACAGTATAGATTGTACATTTTCTAAAACGTTGGTTAAGTACCATAGTATACGAAATATAAAATATATTCCACCTCGTGCATACGTTATAGACTATCACTGTTTATATCATGTAGATTATCAACAGCCAATATATTTTATCACCAGGTGTGCGTGATTTAGATTGTCGACCACTAGAACATGCGCACAACCGACAACTAGAGAAGTGTGTAAAAGAGAATTAACGACGAAGAAATAATTTTGTTCTCCTTGGAGTGTCTGCCCCTCTTTACAAATTTCATAAATAAAATATATGTATACTATAAGATATCTAATTAATCCATTATAATATTTCCATAATAATTTATTAGTTATCTTTTACAAGAACACTTGCTTTTCACAATGAAATTATTCAGTGATTGTTATACCGAAAACACTTCATTAACCGGATCTATAGAAAGTGGGAATCCTCCAGACAAAGCGTAGCCTAATGGCTAGCGTGTCGGGTTATGAATCTATAGGCTTAACTTGAATGTCCCGTTACCGTCGTACACTTGTACTCCGTTCTTTGTGGCCGTGTTTGTATATTTGGAATACGTATGTAGTTAATTTAGATTAGTTATGTTTAGTTGAAAAACGGTATTTGAATGTTTTTGTTATAGATTCTCAGTAAAATTATATCCTGAAGAGTGACCTTTGAAGTCATGAAACCGGTTGAAGAAATTAATATAGGAGAAGAAAATAGAATAGTTTGTTATTCCAGTGTTTTGTTATACGTATCCACAGGTGAGTTTTATTGGTAGATTGGTTTTATATATATATATACACACACATTCATGTATTGCTGCTTAGCTAAATATAACTATAGAAAAAACTACAGTGCATAGAGCGTTAAAATAGAATCCACATTTTAACATCCTTTCACAAACTTCACATATGAGACCAAATTATAGTGTTGGCGAGCATCTTCTAACCATGTATTTAGATGATTGAAAGTGTCTCCCCTGAAACAATAACAGAATTATATCTAATTAATTGAAAACATTTTTGTAAAGCAAGTCAGTTCAAATCCATCCATTTATCACCACTAGTTCTGTATCCTATAAAATAGTGAGACATCTCTATCTGGTTCCTTCAAAACACGATTTTTTTTGTTCTACCTGACTTTCTTCCTTATCATTGTCCTGCGATGGGTCAGCGATAAGTTTCAGGACTTAGAATTCTAAAATATGAGGCTCGATCCCCTGAGGTGGCCCATTATCTAGCTGTGCGCTGAAAACAACAAAATCCTTATGACTATTGTTATATGTTCCCTTTATTAAAAGTCACCAAAGCCACCCACCTGAATGTAAGTACTTTTATACGATTTCAAAACACATCTGTACGTCATTACTATTACTAAATGTTGTTAATAGTTAGCGTGCTCAAACTCTGAATCCGAAAGTTTAAGGTTCGCATTCCGTTGCCACAAAAATGTCCTCCAAATTTGGAACTGTGGGTGCGCTATTATAACAATGACGGTTAGACAAATTACCCAAAAAGTTGGCGGTCGGTAATACTGACTAAATGTCTTCTCTCTGGTCATTTCAAAATTAAGGATGGTTATGCGCAGATAGTCCTTTGTATAGCTGAAAATTCTGAAACCAACAAACAAACTAACGTTTTTAATTCTTATATTGTAGGAATTCTTTGTAAAAGATCATACCGTCCGACAGTTTAATTAAATAATAATAACCCCTTTGTGGTAATCTCGAGAACAAAGAAAATAATGCAGTTAAATGTCAGAGCTATACACCCATATACTCAAAAAAAATTTTAGAAATGTACAACGAAATTATAATAAGACAATTTTATTGATGTTGTCTGTATTTTGTTATTACAACCTACTTTGTTATAGGAAATCCATTTTCTTTTATTTGCCATAGACTCACTGATCGGGAAATAATTTTGATATTAATCATATTAAAACAGTTAAAGAGGTTTCTGATAATAAAAACAAATATGTGTTTGATAAATATACTTGAATAACTCGGTGAGAGTAATTTCTAATTACAAATGTAAAACTGAGAAGCCAAAAGAAATTGTTTTTTCATTGTAATAGGTCTTTCTTCTTTACCCAAAAGACTGTACAATAAGGTAAATTGTAGAGCTTGATTGTCTTGTTCTTTTTGTATGTAGCTGCTGGTTTTTCTTTTAATTGAAGAGAGTTTTTTTATCCTAACTGGAGTATCATTCCATTAAGCTGGGAATAATGTTATAACTTGAATTTCCCTAAACTCACATTTTCATAACTGTATAATTTATCGGTTCTTCTTTAAAAGAACTTTTTTGTATAAAATATGGATGTTCTTAGTTTTTATACAGAAATCATGTCTTTCTTAACGCTTCCTTTGAAAAATGGGAGAGTTTTTTAAACTCGTTCGAAAAAAAGGGAACTCTGAAAACACTTGTGAAAGTCATGTGATACTTTCGTTAACCCTGCTTTCCACTCCCCCCTTTTTTGAGTTTATTCAATGGAAAAGATTCACACACCTGTTTAAGACATACCACTATTAGTTATAACTGAAATTGCATTAGCCAATTTTACTTTGATGAAGTGTAATTAATATTTATTTGAATTTATGATATCTTATTGCAAAGTTTAATACCTGTTTTTGTCTTAATAGCTCCTCCTAGTGTTTAAGGGATTTCGCGATCTGGAGGTTTATATATATATCCATGTACTAATAATGTTTTACCTTTTTGAAATATATCGTAAAGCAGTTATAGCTTTTTATATTAATGTAAAATGTTGACTTTTTTTTACTACTTATTTTTTTATCAAACTGTTGGATAATGACAATTAAGTCGCTAAACTAGTATTAATAAACTAGGCATCATAAGACTAAGAGTTTAGTAGACATATGTGTGAGTGCATCATAGAGTCCATAAACTCTATATGTAGGGATAGCCAAGGTACTCAATAGGCATATTACAAATATGCACGCTAAACATCAACTATGACAGAGAGGTTTACTTTAAAAGATGATTGTCACACACTTTCATTTGTTTCTCTACCCAACAAGCCCAAAAACAAGGCAAGAAACCATCGCTAAGCTACCAAACCAGAAAGCTACCAATCCACCAAATTATTTTTTTATTCTTTTTTATTCTTGTTTCAGTGGAGATGACTCTACAACTACTTTATCACTAACGTCAGTTTAAGCCTAAATCCACTTTATGTGTTTCTTGGCAGTACACTATGTCATCGCTTAGTCGTAATACCTAGTAATAATTAAAAGTTAGTACCCCTTGAAGTTAGCTTTTTTTACAGAAATCTCGTGTTTCTTAAAAAGCTTAAGTATGGGTGAAACAGGAATTATCAAGCAATAATAGATGAGCATCAGATGACTGTAACATGTAGAATACTCAGTGCTTTGTACACAATACAATCGATGTCTTTAGGGAGTCAACCCCTGTATTATGTATGAAGTGAAGGAGTAAAAAAAAATCAATATACGTAATATTAAATTTTATTACACACACTAGTATAAAAGCCCGTCAAAAATGACAAGAAACAATTGTTGAATTATAAATTTAACTAAAAAGAACATGTTTGTACCTCCAAGATGTACCTACTCCTTACATAAGTCTCAAAGTAATTCTTTAATCACCACATCTTTAGTAAAACTACGCAGAAAAATGAAATGTTATCGTGAATAAAAGTACGTATGCACTCTGAAAGAGAGTTAAATAGCACTCTTGAGTCTTTTCGCTGTATACTAGTTCAGGAAGTAGAAAACATAGTGCGGATATTCCGACACAAATTTTCAATTTTTCCGACTGCAAAAAAATAAAGAATAAAAACAAACCTTTCCTACACATCAACATGAATATTGAGCATTCAGCATAAACACCATAGTTGGCCTAAGAACAATCAGGTGAGAGTTTTGTTGCTAAGCGACGATGTATATTGTTAAGCATTATAAAACAAAAAACTGAAAGCGTTCTCGACAGAGTGACAGAGGGAATAAGCCTTTTATAGCTAGTGATTCATAGAATACACTAACTTTCAGTCATGAAAAAAAACGTCACTAAACAAGTCATAAAAACATATTATATTGTAAAATGATGTATGGATGGCAGTGCCAAAAACAATGCAAACAATAATATAGGGATAATACAACTATACATAGATCGTTCCTGCATTACTTTCAATATTAAAATTTAATGTCACGCTGTAAAATGTATACTTGACTTTAATATTACTGCAGTTGGAAGGTATATATTCCTGACTGTTGATATGCAGCATGTTAATCATAATATCATAGTCATGTCAGGGTAGGCAACGATGTAGTGTAACTAAGAAACTAGGACTTATGTACAAGGGTAGGCAACAATGTAGTGCAACTAAGAACCTAGGACTTACGTACAAGAGTAGGCAACAGTGTAGTGTAACTAATAACCTAGGACTTACGCACAAGGAAACCCAAGTTGAGGGAAAACATGTCTTGATTATTACAGACTATTATAGATTCTCGCTACAAAGTCGGTCGAAATGACTGACCTCGTAGTCATTTTGTACTCGTGCATTTTACAGTGTAACATAAAATTTTAATATTGAAAGCCACATATGGATGACCTACGTATAGCTGTATCATCCCAATATTCTTGTTTGCATTTTTTGGGCACTGCCATCCCTACATCATTTTAGAGTTAAAGATGTTTTTTATTACTTGTTTTTTAGATAGGTTGTTCTTCAACTAAATAAGCCTCAGAACTGATACTAGAGAATATTTCAGTCGCATTTTTTATTCCATGAGTTAAGTTTATTGACCATTTAGCATTTACAAGAACTGAATAAGATGAATACCCTTCATATTCTTCTATTCAAAGTGGTCAAAGTTAGAGTCTGGTTAAATCAGTTTGGCTAAAAACGTCAAAACTGGAAAAAGAGAGATACTAGTAACAAATTTGCTCCGTCAAGTATGATACTGGTAAGTTTGTGCATCTGCGGAGCGTTGATCTGATCAGTACAGAATGCCTAGCTCTTTGGTATCTCGAGATCAATTGATACTTTGACCAAAACGGCGACTAAGGAGATCCCATAGTTCTACTGGATTTTTTTTAAGAGGTCTATCGCAATCCTGACACGAGGAATTATCATGAACAAGAGAAAAGTCTGATCTGATTGCAACTAAAAATATTTTATAACTGGGTCCAATATCGAGTGAATTTATTTTTGAGTATTAAATATATTCCTCGTAAATATAATAAGATTTATACGTTTATTAATTCTGATGCCTTACCATATTATATCTAAACCGATACCATAATAATGCTGCGCTAAGCATGATTTTTCCTTTTGCATTCCTCGTAACAATCATTTATGAATTTTGACTCAGAGGCGTGTAAATATAGCATTTCAGACCTATATTTTATATGCCCCAAACGAGTGCCCTATAGATATTTCATTTAATACCATGACTTATCCATAAAAGGACTGATTAAGAAGGAAAAAACATGCAATTTAATTCATTTTGCTAGATCTGAAAAGCTATTCCAGCTTCAGCATTTTATACCATTTTTTTAAGCATCATTCTAAACCCTGGTTCTCCAAACTAAAAACTTTCGATCCTTGGTAGTTCCATAAAATATTGAGTTATCTATGAGAAATAAAAAAGCCTAGCTGCTTTCTTGCTAACTCTGGTAAAATCAACAAACGTCCAGACAAACTGCGAGGATGAACAAAGGGTCGTCTCGCCCTTAAGCCAGACTGATAAACAGATCACTGATAATGACTCAAGCAGTTGATTTTCCCTGACTTTATTCCTGAAGTCCTATGTATAAAGTAGTTGTCTTACAGTTGACCACAATATTTCCACGAAGGACCTAGATACGTCAAATGTCTGTTCTCTGTTTGTTCGACTTCCAACACTTTAATCGTCTGTGCTTCTGCCCAAAGCACATACACGACACTAGCACGCAAGATTGTCATATAATTATATATATTAGGTCGTCAAGAAATTAATGTCGCTTTTTTTTAGATGAAAAACCCGAGCATCTTATATATCAAAACAAAACATTTATTAAATGAAATAGTCTCCATTTTTATCGACGATACTTTTTCATCTTACAATCAGGTTGTTCTTGCCCTGATTAAAGAAATCACCTGTTTTTGAAGCAAAAAACATGTAGATGTCCTGTTTAACACCTTCCACATTTGCATTTGTTTTCCTATTAAAAGACATAAAAGTAAGTCAGAGTATGAAATTATAGAATAAATAAATTGAATTTCTGTAATAATAAGAGAAAATATAATTAGAATAAGATTTTAATTTAAAAAAGAAAGTATATTCACTAATTTTATTTGTTTTTGAGCATCTTTAATGTACGTAATTTATACATGGAGTATATTATATGCTTTTAAGTCTTAGTAACAGTTTTTACGGTTTCTTAATTCTTACTGACTTACACAACCAGTTACTACAACCTATCTAAAGTGGCGCCAACAATTTTTTCGAAACATGATATTTCATGTTTTGCCCCCCCCCCCCCCCAGTGGCACAGCGGTATGCAGAGTTACAACGCTAGAATCCGGATTTCGATACCCGTGGTGGGCAGAGCACAGATAGCCCATTGTGTAGCTTTGTGCTTAATTACAAAGAAACAAACAAACTTTCATGTTTTACGTTACATGCCCAAAAAAGGGAAAACATGAAAAATGTGGTTCTTTTAGAATTTTACATTTTCTCAAAATACATTCATTAAAATGTTTGCTGTCATATAGTGGGCTTTTTTTCGGGACATCTAACGGGGAATTTATGTAAATTTATCTTTAATCTTACATTATCTGTATTATAAAGATGTATAGAATTCACAACAATTCCCACATTCTAAAAGATATATTACGTTTTTAGAATTGGAATTAAATGAGTTATTAATGATTTTTTTTTTAATATTATTGTTATTTATTGTTTTGGTAGTTTTCATATAACTTAAATTACATAAAGCACAGTTCTTTCTTTTACAACTGAGAATACCTTCTTCAGAAAAATCTCTTTCTTTAGGTTCATTCAATAATCTATACAAATTGTTAGGTTCTCTTTTTGATAAAATAATTTTAGTATCTTTCAATATATCTTTCAGTTTTTTTATCTACTATTTGTTTTAATTGTGTATTAACAAATGAAGTATCAACATGTATATTTGAACAATAAGTCACAACCAAAAGTATAATATTATCTTTAGGTTCACTAATCTCTCTTTATCAAAAAAGTTATTCTTAGCAATTTCAAAACCTCTTGATATACTGTTTTCGGATAGTGACACTGAACTAAGAATTGTTTTAGTTCTAATAATCTATTAACTCTTGTTTATTCATTGGAAACCAAACAATATAATCTACTTGTAAGATTTGCAGGAACACTTAATTTTAAATGTTTGGGATGATTACTAAAAAATTCTACATACTGATGAGAATTTGTGGGTTTATAAAAAATATCAGTTACAATTTCTTTTTCTAGTGAAACACTTGTTTGGAATTAAGCACAAAGCTACACAATGGGCTATCTGTTCTCTGCCCACCAAGGGTATCGAAACCCGGTTTCTAGAGTTGTAAGTCCGTAGACATGCCGCTGTGCAACTTGGGGGCAGTGAAACACTTCCCAGCACATCTAACAAGTGCAATGCTTTCAAAGGTAAACTTAATTTGCTTGGTAATTGAATTTAAAATCCAAATAACTTATTAATATCTTGAGCATCTTTCCTTATTACAAAACAATCTTCTACAAATCTTTTCCAAAACATTTTTACGTGAACTACAAAATTATCTTCAAAATAATTAGGTAGTTTATTAAATAGCTGCAATTCTCAAATTCCCATTTGAGATATTAACATAAGTTGGAGAAACTTTTGTGCCCATTTCTGGGACAGAAATTTGATGATAGATTTTGTTCTTCATAAGTTAAAAAAACAACAAATTTTAAGCCTATATCCAAACCTTTTAAGATAAAACCTTTATTAAACATGTAATGAATTAATTCTTTGTATTTATCTCGAAAACATTCCACGGTTGTCCATAGTCATGTTCAACACTTGGATACATAGCTACCAAGTCTAAAGAAACAAAACTCTGCTTTTCTTCTAATTGTTTTGGCAATTTTTCAACAAATTCAAAATCATCCCTAATAAGACTATGAATATGAAATAAAAAAATGTTTTAACCAATTGTCCAAAAGATTACTTAAATATTCAGTAATTTTTTGGTTACTTCCTACAAGCAATCTTCTTGAAATATTGAGAGTTTTCCAATATGAATATATTCGCTTTTTGTGAACAGCTGTGAAAGAAAGAACTGTGCTTTATGTAATTTAGGTTATATGAAAACTAGCAAAACAATAAAGAACAATAATAATAATAATAAAATGTTTTTCATAAATAACTCATTTACTTGTAATTCTCAGAACGTAATATATCTTTTAAAATGTGTAAAATGTTGTGAATTCTATATTGGTGAAACAGATAATGTAAGATTAAGGATAAATTTACATAAATTCCATGTTGGATGTTCCGAACAAAGACCGCTGTATGCCAGCAAACATTTTAATGAATGTATTTTGAGAAAATTTTAAATTCTAAAAGAACCATATTTACATGTTTTCCCTTTTGGGGCATGTAATGTAAAACATAAAAGATTATTTTTCGAAAAATATTTTATAAAAAAATGTTGGTACCACTTTAAATAGATAGCAGTAAAAGGACAGAAGTAACTGGTTGTGTGAAGTCAAAAGGAATTACGAAACCGTGAAAACTGTTAAGACATAAAAGTAAGTCAGAGTATGAAATTATAGAATAAATAAATTGAATTTCTGTAATAATAAGAGAAAATATAATCAGAATAAGATATAAATTTAAAAAAGAAAGTATTTTCACTATTTTTATTTGTTTTTTAGCATATTTATTG
>NW_013665874.1:215618-225942 GCF_000517525.1 Limulus polyphemus | reverse complement strand
AGAAAGCCTTTGAACAGCTTCCTAGGCATTCATCAATTGAAGATTAAGGAGAAAGCCTTTGAACAGCTTCCTAGGCATTCATCAATTGAAGATTAAGGAGAAAGCCTTTGAACAGCTTTGCGCGAATACCTGAAAACAAATATACCTTTCTCCTCTCGCACATTCATCAGATGGAGATATAGAGAATGGGTAAATATGAACATTTTATTCTCCTGGACACTTATCAGTTGGAGGTTAAGGGGAAAGTCGCTTTTGTCCTTTTAGAACTCATGAACTGCAATGTCAAAGTTTTGGAATTATCTTCCTCCCAAAACGTTCTTCAACTAGGATAAATATTGTGGCATGTTCTTTCCCTTCTGGACACTCATCACCCTAACTTACAGACAATCGACAGCTTTTAGTCTCAACGACACTCATCAGCTGGAATTAGAAAGAGTGAACACTTTTTTTTCTCTCTCTCTCTCTTCTAAAAGCTAAGCAGCTGCAATTCTAAAGTATGGAAATTATTTTCATTCTCGACCTTTATCAATTATGGTTAAATAAACATTTTAGCTTATAATTGTCATGGCATGCAGTGACTTAACTTATAGAAGGTAAACATATCTTTCTTCTAGGTACTCATCGTTTGAAGTTACAAATGGCGAATAGCCCTTGCTTTCATGAGCAATCATCGGGTTGTGTTGTCACAGGTATGTAGCCTTTTATCTACTAGACACCCAACCCCAGTAATACAGAGTAGAGTAATCAGCGCTCTTCTCTTGGACAGTTAGTTCATTGTGTCTTGTCTATTAGAGCAATAACAACGATGACCAAAATGGCAGTATCCTGAGTGGAGGGAGATTTATTGGAGGATCAGCTTTACCCTGTTCAACTGATATGTCCTATGTCAGGTTATTTGGGCTGTCAGTAATATTCTACAAATGGACTGACAGTTTTACGACTTTGCCCACATACAGATCAGCGTTCAGGTTGAGAATGTCTTCTAGATCTAAGCCTAGGTTTATTTCTAATGGCTTCTCTTTTTTTCATATATTTTTCTGCTTACGCTTTGGTCCCTGGTGTTAAAATGACAAATTTTGAATTCAGAGATGAAATTTATATACCAGTTCCTTTACCATTAATTTTAGAAGATATAAGGGGGATAGTAAGTGGTTATTAGTTCAAGTTTACAACATCGTATAAAAAGGTCAAATACACCTTAAGCAGAAGTAACATTGCAGCTGTAGACACAATAATAAATTATTATAAAACTGAGCTCCCCCTACCCCAAACCAGGAATGATTAGATCAATATTCACAGGTAACAAACCTTCACATTGACTATAATGTAATTGCTGCTACAACCATATTCCAGAAGATAACTATAGAACAAGTTTTGTGATCTGTCCAAACTGGGGAGAATGCTGTTAGCTCCACTAATGCTCTGTAGATTGATCACTATTAGCCAGGGCACTATCCATTAGATTTCATGACCTGTAATGATATTAGAGAAGATTAAGAAATAATTCACTCGATGAAGTAGCAAATTCACAAGTTGTTTGCTGCTCAAAGTTCTTCCCTTGATCCTGAAGGTAAGGTGTAAACATCATTTCTGCTCTATAATCACAATAATTACATATGTAGTTATAATACACAGCACAACTAATTAATTATGATTACACATATCCTCAATCAGTTTCTTACTCACCAACTTGGTATGTAAAAAAATCCAGTACTACTATAGTATGACCACGGATGGTGAAATTATGTTATAACCACAGCCCTTAGCTAATGAATAGAGAAATAAAGAAAAGTATAGTACTGCCTTAACAAGGATCTTCCACAAAATCAGAGATGGTGAAGATAAGCGTAAATGTGTATTTTTCCAGGAAGAAATGGGAAATTAGCAAACAATTGTGTTTAACTTTAAACCTATAGTTTACAACCTACCAGCTGTACATAAACTATTGAAAGGTGTTGCTATGCGCTAAAACCAAAAGCATGAAAGTAAAAACTTCCTTTCTTGAAAGTTATGTTAAAAAAGCTACATACATAAATATAAGATGTAGCAATAGTGGCTATGTTTTATTCCAAACATTTATTGGTAAAAAATGGAAGGTGTATTCAAAAAAATGCAGGCAAGAGCTTGGAGTACAATAATTTCGATTCCTTTTTTTACTTTTATGTGCCCCCTAGTGGCACAGCGGTATGTCTGCGGACTTACAACGCTATAATCTGGGTTTCGATACCCGTGGTGGGAAGAGTACAGATAGCCTATTCTGTAGCTTTATGCTTAATTACAAACAAACAACCTTTATGTGTTGTGGCTTTCCTGGATATTAATTCCTGCCATTACCTGTTGTCATCTGCAAATTTGACGGTAATGTCAGAAACTGACTTGATAGTCGTTTTGTTCAATGTTAGTTCAGAAAGCAAGGTAACACATAACACATCTCTTTTGGCTGTCCTGTTTGATTACATCAACTATTTTAGCTTTTTTGGGGATTTTGAGTCCAGTCATAATACGTGGTGATTTTCTCATGCTATTGTAACTGGCTCACACTGACTGCATCTGACAGTGACGCTTCCATATCTTCATCTGGTTCATTCCACATGCTCAACATTCTACTTTCAGTGGCTAGGCTTTCTAGTACTTGGCGCAACAGAGATGATAGCTTTCTCATAATTATCCAATACTTTTCTCTTGTTTACATCTCTTCTAGGTCCAGCTAGGAAATCAGTATAGCTTCAGCAACGTATGACTGCAAGTTGCTCAACGTGTGTATGCGTGCCATGAGAGCATTATGTCTCACAAATAAGATGATTTAATTATCAAACAAATGAATAAAGGCCCTTTTAAATGGAGTTGATTGAATATCAAGTGGCATATGGGTAACATAATTATACTAGTTCCTATGATCAAACCAATTTTTCTAATCATCTTCTAATAGTTCTATTTTTAATGTAGGGAAGCCTTTCCCAGTTAGTTGGATTAAAACTCGTGTGTCTTGGCCACATTCTTGTAAACACCATAGATTTTCTGCACAAGGCATAAGGTTATACATTATATCCTCAGAGAGCATGACTTCTCTCCCACACATTGGTAACTTCGGAAAACAGCTGCTTGAATGTTGTTTGATAAACTGACAGGTCATCATTACACTTGGAAGATGGTTATCTCAATCAATCGCTGTGTATTGGAAAACTTATCAAGTATAAAGTTGACCGGCTATACAACCTTCTTAGCTATTATCTTTGACTGCATATAGGTTAAGTATATTATATTAAAACGATTTTGAATATACAAGTCAGCAAGCCACATGAAATCCATAGCCGATATAAAGTCGCAATGAAATGCATATATCAGAACTGTTTTTAATAAGGTTTAGCTTTACATAGGTAGTGTGATGTAACGAAAATTGGCTGCTTTTGGGAAGGGTATATAACAGCTTTTTCCAATGCAAAGTATTCATTCATTCACTCAAACAATAAAGATGTCTTCAAATCAGAGATTTAGAATTTCTAAGACGGGAATACGTATCTCCTCGGTTTAATTACATTGGAAAACAAAAGCATATGAATCAATTTGAGGTACTAGAACTATCCAAAAAAGACCTGCAACAAGTCATAAGCTGGTCATAGTAAAACAAAGGGTGGCATCTTGTAACAGGTAAGAATCCGTAACTGCAAAATTCAGAAACAGAAGCTGTTCAAATGCCCCAGGCAACAAACAATACCCAACATAAAAATTAAAGATCTCCATCTGAAAAATTGACACAAATCTAGTGTACAAAAGCTATTTCCATAACAAAGTTGTTCAATCGTCGCGTACCTCAAGCAGCTGGAGAATGAAACAGATATTCATGGTATTCAAAACAAAGACATGCTGGTAAAGTTTCTGGATGCAGCCCTATAGATGTCTCTGTGATTGAACTGTTAATACAGGAGCTGGGACACCGTAAACTTCACACATAAGATAGCTTATGGGAAACATCCAAGATGTGCTTGAGACATGATAGCTTTATGAAGGAGCTCTTTGCAATAGAAACTTCATTGCAGGGTATTGTCAAGATGTATGGTCATCAGGTAGAGCAATACAGTAGCAATACATACTTCTATGACGTGGTAAGGCTCCAAATTCCTTTTAATATAACGTATTAATCTTCTCTAATTTGGTAAATTCCAAATCTTCCTCACAATATGTGCCACAGCTTAGTAAACAACTTATTGCCAAACTTTGTTTCCAGTTTTATGTGTATTTTCGCAGATGCTCCTCTGCAAATAATCTGTAACTCTGATAATATGTCTGGGATAGTCTAACTCACAGCTAACTCCGTGAGTTAGACTATCCCAGACAGCTAACTCAGTGAGTTAGACTATCCCAGACAGCTAACTCAATAGCATATCTTTTAGCCCATATTGTGATATAAAATCTGCAACAAGTACAAATGGAGTATTCAGTGATGCCTAGAGCAATTCAAAAGAGAGGCAAAGCAATGATTCACTGTCTAAGATTACCCTGGCTTGGTTGGCTTTTATGTTGAGTAGAACAGTCTGTACAGTGTCTGCACCATTGCCACACTTTTGACTAGTAGATAAAGGAACACAGATTGGCTAATGTGTAGAACATGTCCTGCTGTTACCAAAATTTTATATCACGTAACACCCAAAAAATTACCATTGTAAGGAGATTCAGTACATTAACTTTATAACTACCCTGACATCTTTGTGTGTGTAAGTCATAACACCAATACAACATTCCTTCTTGCACCTCTAACTGGTGATACAAATAACAGAGGATTTAGACATCTGTGATGATTGTTTACTGTTCTGCTGTATTTTTACTGGTATTCAAGTGAGATCTAGGTCATTGTGTTGTTCTTTCTGCATCTCTGCTAACGTTTGCAGTGGTTACCTTGTATGAACCTTTCTGCTGCATCCAGCCACAGCTTGTATACATAGTTGTCTGGATTGGGGTGCTATGCGACAGGACATTCTCTGACAGGTTTTTATTGTAACAAGAAAACATTGCTACGTGTCACCACAAGCATCCAGCAAACTTTTATATAAAACTATGGAACCTCTTCTTCCTTCTTCATGATGAACGCTAATAAGAATCAGCCCAGGTATCTGCTTGCTTTGAAAGAAATGTCAGGATAATCTGTGAGCTTCAGAATGTAGTTACATACATAGTGATAGTGCATGAACGTAGTAGTGGAGCCATACCTGTAAGTCATTTGTAAAGGAGGCAGGTTAGCTACAGTTCACTCATAGTAATTCTTAGATTCTGCCCAGGAGATCCTTGTTTTCCAATGAGCCATATCTATACCACAGATCAGTGTATCCTAAATGATGTAATCTGCCACAACGAGCATAACTCTGTGAAATTGGAGAAGTAGACCTTGTATGATGTGGTTAGAAAAACATGTATCTTAAGCTACAAACTACTAGAAATCATTCAAAAATGGTCGAAATATCCTTTTGACAGTCCTTGGAAGATTGGTAGGGTGATCTGTTTTACCTTGCTATTTGATAGAGTTTGAAATGAGGCAAACTGAAATAAATTCCGTATTTTCCTTTCACTGGGGCCGTATTTCCAAAAGTTCTATTAAGCACTCGACTATGTCCAGTTGCTTGGACAAGCATTCAAGGGCTATCACTACTGGAGTTCTAGAAAATAGCTTTAGCTCACTGATTAGAAAAACCCAAGGTTGTAAAATAATACGTCAAATGTGAGTGAAACATTTATATTATGCAAAAAAATTGAATAATTCATAAGTAGAGCGCATTCAGCTATTAGAGAAACTCTCAGTAAACATTGACCAGAAGGAGGTACTTCAATTCAAGAAAATGAGATATGTTAGAGAAACACTTTAGTAAACTTCATGATATTTAACTTCAGTTCATCACAGTATATGTTTTTGTAACACTTGCTATACACAATGTACAGCTTCAGTAATTATTTAAACTCTAATGGAACAAAAGGTTTGATATTAGGAGTAGTTATTTAAACTTTAATGGAACAAAAGGTTTGATATCAGGAGTAGTTATTTAAACTTTAATGGAACAAAAGGTTTGATATCAGGAGTAGTTATTTAAACTTTAATGGAACAAAAGGTTTGATATCAGGAGTAGTTATTTAAACTCTAATGGAACAAAAGGTTTGATATCAGGAGAGGTTATCTAACGCTTGTGATTTACCACTTTTTTGCTATTTAAGTTTTTCTTCCTTTGATTTGGCTATAATATATTGCAATACTTTTTTAAACATATTCGTTGATGAACTCCTGATATCAAACCTTTTGTTCCAGTAAAGTTTAAATAACCTCTCCTGATATCAAACCTTTTGTTCCATTAGAGTTTAAATAACTACTCCTGATATCAAACCTTTTGTTCCAGTAAAGTTTAAATAACCTCTCCTGATATCAAACCTTTTGTTCCATTAGAGTTTAAATAACTACTCCTGATATCAAACCTTTTGTTCCAGTAAAGTTTAAATAACCTCTCCTAATATTAAACCTTTTGTTCTATTAAAGTTTAAATAACCTCTCCTGATATCAAACCTTTTGTTCCAGTAAAGTTTAAATAACTACTCCTGATATCAAACCTTTTGTTCCATTAAAGTTTAACTAACCTCTCCTGATATCAAACCTTTTGTTCCAGTAAAATTTAAATAACTACTCCTTATATCAAACCTTTTGTTCCAGTAAAGTTTAAATTCACCAAAAGAAGAGTGTCCTCACCCGAAAGTTGTGAACATTAAAAATATCTGTTTATAATTCACCATTTATTTATGGGTAATATTTCTTTTTGGATTTAGGTCTCTATGTGACATTGCAATATATTATATACAATGTAATGTCGTAATAACACGTATGCTATTTTATGGAAAAACCGACAATAAAGAATACAGTATCTCACTGTAACAGAGGATGTATTAGAGAGGCACTTGCTATAAGCTATTAACAGTGCAGTATTTTAGTTGCACACAGGAAATCTTTAGTGGAACATTTGCTATAAACTATTGACAATGCAGTTAACTATAACTCAGATAATACATTATTATACACTAAATAAAAATAATATTTCAGTATACTGATATGTGTTAAAAACATTTAAAATACACGAGATATGCCAGAGAAACTAAAACGTGCACCGCAAACAACGCAGAAAAAGATGTACTACTGGAAATATGGTCATAATACTTTACTGCAGCGGACGTGCATTGATTGTCATTACAACAAACATCCTTAGTTTTGTTTTTAAGCTCTTGTGGGATACATTGTCCTAAAATAAAATACTTAAACCATTCACCACTTGAGCAAAATATTAACTCACGTAAAAATCTAACTTTGCCCAAGTTCAGTGTCGTAAAAAAAGTAATCTTACATGTTGGATCTAATAAATTAGGGTACAATTAGAGGTAAGAATTATCGCCGGAGGAATAATACTGAATCAAAGCGGATTCTTTTGTCGTTCCTTCATGGTCCGTAAGGCGCCGACTACACAGCAGGTAAAGCCACACAGTCACATCCAGATAGAGAAAATTTCATTCCATCTAAATCAAAACATCAAAAAAAGGTTTTATAATCTGCCCCCAGGAGGCACAAATGTGTCTCGATCTTGGCCTAGGAGGCGTAACCCCGACAAGAGGCGCCAACTATCACACTAATTACAACAGACAAAATATACCTGAATGAACACTTCTATACCTGAAACATTAGCCATATTCGCTGGCTCTATGATTTATAACAAAGCTTTGTTAATGTGGCGGCTTCAAGTGGGCCCGGCTCCATCGGGCTTCTCCACTCCTCGCGGGCTGCTTTGTATCGGCCTTCTCAGCTAATCAACAGTCGTAGGAACAATTAACGTAATGGATACCGCTTTTGCGTGCTCCTCCTTGGCCGTGCGGGACGGCCCATCGCACGGCCAGTTCGATTCACCCACTCGGCACGCACGTATTCGTCATACATCAGGTGCTGTCATGGTTACCCACCTGGTTATGTCTAGCAAAATGGCTGATTTGTTTGGGTTTGGTGTCACCCTAGCTGTGAACTCGACGTTGTATTAGATATAGCACTTGAGAGAGACAACAAATTAACGACTTTTAGATCGCTCTTAACCCGACTTTTGTTACACAGTTTTAAATTCGAAAACAAAAAGTATTATTATTTGAAATTATACGAAATTCACTAATTATTGTAGATTAATGTGTGTTTTTTCTAAGATATTAGTATTGTTGTACATGACCTGAGTTTAAGCCTCTGCGATTTCCCGTTATTGTACATAAAATACACACACGAAGGAATTACGAAAATTAACTGTCAGAGCAAGTATTACCAGAGAGCATCTAGATATGCAATTCTAGGTAAAAAAGCATTTGTAGTAACTGTTTTTATTAGCCCCAGTGGTATGTCTGCGAAGGTACAACGCTAAAAACCGAGTTTCGATTCCTCACAGTGGGCACAGCATAGATAGCCCATTGTGTAGCTTTGTGCTTAACTACAAATAAACAGGTTTCTATGCTTTGCTACGTATGTGTTCTAAATGTCCAATACTAGCCTACAAATTACCACATAATTCACACGCAGCTAAAATCAATATTAGATGTATAGTTATTCTACTGTTACCGTTGTTGTTTTTCACAGAAGGTACTAAATGAAAACTTTAAGTAGAATCGGTGAAAGATAAATACTTCTTTCAGCACATATAGTTTTATGTACAAAATAAAACATTCTTCAGTAAGCTCTAGAATATGAAGTTATTTCTAAAAGCGTTTAGATATAACTTTTATCGAATATCAACACAGATCAAGATTTTGTTCAACCGTGTACGTAGTACAAAAATTTACAATTAAAAAGTGCTATTGTGTAAATTTAATGGCTTCTTTAATCTTACAATATAAAGAGCACAATATACTTTCTACTCGAGCAATGATGGGCATTCACGCATACCCAGTGACGATGAAAGGGTTTGTAAGTGCTTCTATTTAATTCAATTCTCAGCTTTAAAATTAAAACTGTCTTGTCCAACCGTTTCAAGTACATTTTTCTTTCACGAGCGTGGTAGCCGGGTAATTTGTTATAAAGGGTCTAAAAGTCGTTACAGCTTAACCCTTTAGGTCAAACGGTAGAGTGCCCGCTTGCGTTGCAACAGGTGCCGGGCTCGATCTTTGGATACAGAGAAAACTTATCATCCAACTATAGTAGTCGCCCGCAGGACTTTAACATTAGATTCAAGTTATTTGTGAGGAGGGAGAAGTGTATGAGTTGTTAAAAAAAAAGATAGGATTATTTGAGTTGTAAAAAAATGTTGTGTTACTAAATATTCGCAGATTTTGAATGACTACACTAGAATTTTGTGTTCGAGTCCAACTAAACAGATTGTTGTGTGATTTATCTGGAGCCATAAGTTTCTCTAGTGTTTAACAGTAATACTAGTTTCTATTTGACAGATACAACATGTGAAGGATTTAAATGATCAATTATGAAAAGGTTAAAATAGTTATGAAGTATAAGACGATAAGATACAGAAAGACCTATTAATCAATAGGTGTTACACCCGTTACGTCAAAATTATAAAATTATATATATTACATACGTACTCTTTGAGCATAAATGGTCAGTTACCAACATGTAATAACTTATGTACTTAATTACAGTATATATCCAATTTACAGGCAATATTAGTAGTACGCTTTCCCGATGTGTGAAGCTTCTGTAATGAAACCATAATGTTACAAAATATCCTGTCGCATTAGATTCGTGAAATAAAATTACACATTAGTTTGTTTTCTGTTGTACGGACTTCGAAGAACGATATTAAAGCGTGTTGTAGCAGGACTGCCTTTTTTCGTGGCTGTGATGGATGATGTTTAGAACTTATATCGGGATCTTCTGTATAGGTTATTCCCTTATGTCTGGCTCTTTGGTAATTGAAATGCGTTACGATAAGAAATCTCTCTAAAGGCCATAGCTTCCTAGTAGAAACAAGCTTTGTGCTAGTGACCGTAGATTAGATGAGTCCGTCGTAGTATGTACTCATAACTTTCGATACAAATACAGGCGGAAAGGTGAATGAATACAATTTATGTGTGTAGTAAGAATTATTAAATTTCTAGTTGGTCAGAGCTTGAGAAGTTGTACGCTGAGTTTCTGGTTTATATGTGTGTGTGTGTGTGTGTGTGTGTGTATCAAGTTAGATAAGAACTTATTACGTTTTAATTTCAGTTTGTGGTCGTATATTTAACATTACGTTTCATTACGATTTATTCCAGCGTTGTCAACATGAAATCTCTTGTTTCTCCGCGCGCATTATATATATATATATATATATATATATATATA
>NW_013665874.1:202597-215137 GCF_000517525.1 Limulus polyphemus | reverse complement strand
CCGCGCGCATATATATATATATATATATATATATAGACATGTAACAAATGCTGTCGGGGTTTAGAAGTATGGCTTCCTACTATATATTAACTGTATTTTTTCTTCTTTAACCCTGTAATAACATGATCAAATCTGCAGAACAATAAAATCTCAGAAAGGAACCTACGTTTTACGTTGCTGAAACTATAATACTTTCATACTTAAATCGACTAAGGTCGGCTTTGACTAAACCTTATACTTTTTTTTTTCACAAGTTCTCACTGAATAGCTCGTATAGTTAATGTTTTGCTAGTAGCTCCTTTTAGTTCTGTTCTACGAGTTTTACTGACCAGATATTTATTGGCTACAGGTATATTAAATATATACAACATAGCACAAAAGAAAGTATATACTTACTTTCATTGACCATATTTGTATATATGCGTATTCGAACGTCCAATTTTACAGTCCACAGAATCGGGCTCGCTCGGTCATTTCTGGTGGCAATCACTTTCACATTTCCTGCCAAGCCCTGATATGTAATCTTTCAAACTTGGACAAAACTGTTGCTATGGTAACCTTGTAAAAATACTCCCATAATTTTACAGGCCAAACGTTCATAGAAATGGTTTGCGTGTCAGGTGATTTAGCATTGTATTATGTATGTGTGTGTGTGTGGACTGTTCTTTTTTCTAGCTTATCTTCCTCTGTTATATACGACTGTTGAAATTCTCATTGCACATACAACAAAGGCATAGAAAAGACGGACCTTCAAAGCTTTAAAGTCTTCCAAACTTGATCATTATGTTGGTAACTAGGTACAGCTTATATACCATCAGATTCCAAAGTACTTCAAAGCTCTTTCTAATGGATCATACGCTGTAGTAAAACATTTACTGCGTACAGACGAAATAATCAAATAATATACAAAAAACCTTCTTTGTGGCTTATTACAAAATTGGTGAAACTCAAAAATTTTAAGTCAAATTAATACACCAATTGTCTAGCAAATCAATTAACATTTCAGTTTGAGAAATAATTATTTTTTACAAAACATTTTATCCAGATCGAAATATGCTTTTACGCTAATTTAAATCGTCTGATGAACAAGTAAAATCGTCTGATGACCTTTATATGAACGAATGACTAAATCTAAATAAGCTATCCTTTAAGGACGGTAAATGTAATTAATGATTTTGAAGTGAAATCCTATAAAGACCGAATTAGGGTTTTTTTAAATGCTGAAGTAAAGCGCGCTTTGATTGTGGTAGATTGTAAAAGTCAGCTACAGTTTAAAATTATAAATATTAAAGTTATCATCCCCAGACCGGCGAATTGTTATTACATCATTGAATTATAAAATACAATATTTCATCATAAATTGAAGTGGTTTCTTAAAAAAAAGGTTTTCTGAATACTAAGTACAGAAATCATCACTTTAATGCGTTTGGAAATTGTACATTACTTGTTAAAATTAAGATCTACGTTATTTGTATTTTATAAAGAAATGCTTTATACATCTATCTGGTAGTCTTAAGCATGGACACATAATTTTCTTTTTTTGATTATTTTTAGCCTCATTCTGAGTTTTTACGTTATACTTTTAAACATAATATATATATATATATTAAATGTGTACTTCATTATGTTATAAATATAAACGAATCTTTAAAAAACATTACCTCAAACAGTGAAATGTTCTATTGAATGTTGGCTTTAAATAACTATTATATGTTTTATATGCTACATAAATCCTTCTTTCATTTTCTAAAAGTAATAAACATCTTGCTAAAACTGATTAAAACATTTTGAATATTGTACAATGTAGCAGCAACATTCAGACCAATGTACAATCTAAAAACTATTCATAGCAGCATAAAACTATAAGCTACTAACATGAAATACATTGTAAGGATATCAGAAATGGACCTTAAAAGTTGAGAATATATGAATGATAATTGCAAAGAAGTGTGAAAATATTTATATTCACCCAGTCTGTATTGTTTAAGAAAGACTGACATATCTTACGATAACATTTATTCCTGAACAAAGGAAATTAAGAAAAGCAATAACACTTTTTTGACACATTGCAAAGCTATTTCATATATTGTTTTCTGCTTTTTTAAGTCTTAATTTTTGTTATTTTTACAAATAAGTCTGGCACGTACACGGTTCGAGAAACGACATGTTTCAATATTAGCCTAAACATATGAAATTTCTCATTGTATAATGTAGCTGAATTGTTGTCTTTTACAGAATTATTACCTTATTGTTGGCATACTACCCAATGCAGGGTATGTCCTAATTGTTCAATCTGGCAGAAGTGTTATCCTTACTGAACAACTTAGCAGAGCTACTGTCTTTTTTGTACAACGTGGGTGAGTTATTTACGAAAAGCACTATTGATACAAATATAAAACAGAAAAAAAAACATTAATGTGTTGACTGTAAACAGAGAAAATTTTCCGACCTACCAGATTATATAAAACATCTCAATACAGTTAGTTCAATCTGCACGACAACAACAACGAAATTATACACCATTACTCGCTTTGTTTTTTACATAGGTGTTGTATTTTCAACCTAAACGGCATCTTACGCAGCACGTGGACTAAATGGCCAGATTAGAAACCCCAAAGGTCTGTCATGGCAATCACAAGGAAGACAATTAGTTAGTAACACCCACCGCTTACACGGCTACTAACAATCGAATAATGAGATTGACTTTCATTTCTATAACACACACACAGCTGAAAATGTGGAGCGTATTCATATTGCGAGCTCGAGCCTTGGACCTTTCGATCAGCAGCACAGCTTGCCAATCAATAGGTCACACTCGACCCCAAAAATGTTTGATTGGAAACATTTACATGAAGGTCAAGATACTGTGCAGATTAGAAAACAGGCCAATGTTGTTTCTTCGATACCGAGATCGATGCAAGATTAAAGGTCATGCAAAATATCACTTGGGTAAACTCTACGTCATGGCAAAAACATCTATAGAGACCCAAATCAAAACATTCTAGATTATCTAGAGAAACAAATACTAACTTGGGGGTTTGTGTATTCTGATTATAAAATACCCTTTTAGAACAACTCTGAAGTTACACAACTAAATCTAAGAGTAAGGCCAAGTACCACTACATTCATGTCATTTGTAAATAATAAGGAAGCATTATTGTTTATTACTTCTTCTTCACAACAGGCCATCTGTATCAAGTGTATACATACTGAGAACAATAAGTAAGTATTGTTGTTTAGTACTTCTCTTTCACATTAGGTCACTTCCATCAAATATATACATACTGTAAATAATAAAGAAGCATTGTTGTTTTGAATTCCTCTTTAACATTAGGCCACCTCTATCGAGTATATACATACTGTAAACAACAAGGAAGCATTGTTGTTTAATGCTTCTCTTTCACATTAGGCCACCTCTATCGAGTATATACATACTGTAAACAATAAGGAAGCATTGTTGTTTAATGCTTCTCTTTCACATTAGGCCACCTCTATCGAGTATATACATACTGTAAACAATAAGGAAGCATTGTTGTTTAATGCTTCTCTTTCACATTAGGCCATCTCTACAAAATGTATGTAAACTGTAAACAATAATGAAGTACTGTTGTTAGTACTCTTCTTTCACACATTAGGCCATCTCTATCAAGTATATACACAATGTAAACAATAAGGAAATATTGCTGTTTATCACTCCTCTCTCACATTAGGCCATCTCTATTAAGTATATACATACTGTAAACAATAAGGAAGCATTGTTGTTTAGTGTTTCTCTTTCACACATTAGGCCATCTCTACCAAGTATATACATACTGTAAACAACAAGGAAACATTGTTGTTTAGTACTCCTCTTTCATACATTAGGCCATATCTAAATGGCGGTTAAAATCGTTGACTAGCGATTAATAAAAGAGATCCTTTGCAGAGTAGACCAGTGAATACACCTAAACAGTACACTCAATTGATTACACTTTAAGCGTTACAATAAATACTGATTAGACAAAGGGTATAATTACATTATAATTCTAATGGAAATGATTGTCGTCTTACACTAGTTATATTAAAAAACAAAGAACAATAAATGTTTTTACGGAAACTAGAACCAAATTAATATTGTATTTCTGAATGTGAATGTAGGTTCCAAATCCCTTGAATATTATTTCAAATAAAACATCTGGGAAACTGTTAAAAAAGATGTGAAAAGGATAAATAATTCAACTTAATGATGTAATCTTCAAAGTACGGAAGCCACAACTGCTTAAACTCATCACTCTTGGCTGTATATTCTTCATAGTAATTAGCAATGAATAATAATGAATGTTAAAATCAATTAGTATCTAAATGATTGAAGATAATAACTTACATTAAAACATCGAGATCTCTCTGTACTGTGTTGTGATCGTAGCTTAGGCTCAGGCAACATATATAATATTTCATTGCTTTTGAACGTTTATATTTTCACTTTTGTTTAGAAAAAAAAATTAATCCGTCGTTGTTTCATCTAAATGGGTATGTTAATTTATAATGCAATCATATTAGCACAGAAATGCCTGGCATATCAAAAATGACAGTATGTTTTGTATCAGGTCTTAGTTGATGAGAAAGAAGCCTTCCACATACGTACACACATATCAACAAGGACGAATAACTGGCATTCTATTGTGCACATTTTGAATTCTGTGCGATTTACACGAAAACCAATATTTTTCACAAACACGTGAGTTGTATGTGATTTTGAGAGGTATTTTGGTCTCGATCCCCACTTTTCTATACAAACTGAAATCCCAAGAATCCATAATTTAGATATTTTTGCCACCTTGTCTTCTACAAACGTTAAATTTATTAAGAAGAGGACAATAGATGAAGTTCTGAAATCTCTGAGCTTTCGATAAATATTAGTATATTGTAAGGTCGACATTTATGATGAGTCAATATATTGAAGAAAAACTTCCTTAATTAAGTTCAACTTTATGTTTTATGTTAAAATTGATGAATCTCGCTATGATCAACTCTTTCTAAACTTTTATAAGCGGAGTGAATCAACAAAAACAGGTCCGTTTGTTACACAAGTGAGGAAAAAACAGTTCATTGTCTACTAATTACCAAGAAATAACCTCAGAGAATTGTCTGCTAATGATAATTGGCCATATAATTTACTCGGTTAATTGGACCATTGGTTCGGAGAAAAAGTAAAAGAAAAAAAGCTACCGTCAATGAAGTCAGTGGCAAGATCAGTTCAGAGAATGTATATAACCATCTGGGAGGCGGGTCTGTTCGTGATGCGGTCGTCTTTCGTTTAAATATTCTAACACGCACTTTTCACAAAAGTTCTCTGTTTTAATGTATTATACAGATGGTATTCATCAGCGTTTTTCTTCCCCCACAGTTTAAAAGTGTTTGAATTATCACTCGTTTTATATCTCACAATTTTTGTAGTATTAAATAAAAGGCCAGTTCCTACCGTGAAAAGATTTTTTTTTGTTCTAGCACCAGTAAGTCAACAAAATTTGATTGTAAAATTTTCCAAATTTTTTAGTTTTTTTGTTCTTTTCTATTAAGTCGAGGCGTCTTTCCTAAGATTTCTTGAGAATTTAAAGAACTTTCGGGTCGTGCTTGATTTTACGTACGTGCACAGACATCGTATGTATTATATGTATGTGTGTTTATAATTAGGTCATGATTATTGAAACATTGTTGTAGAAACACGGATGAGTAATGTAAAGTTTACACATCACGTTATTTTGCCAAACGTATACGCTCGAGTTCTGTGTAGCCGTAGTGAAAGTGTAATGTTTGAGTACTAGATAACAAACTTTAGGGGTGGAGAACCCGTATCACTTATGCTTAATCTCATCTTTTGCTTCTTTACTTTTCATCAAAACGGTGTTTAGAACGTTTACTTTACAGCGTGAAAATGTGTCGTTCATGTGTTGAGTGTCTTTAGAAAATAAACAAATGGGCTGAATCTGTGGATTTTGCGTTGATCTCAAGGGACTAACTGAAACCATAGCACACGGGCTCACCGCAGGCGTCAACTATAATCTGTTCGATTACAAACTGAGTTGTCAATTCTCCAAGAGACTGACTTGCCGAAGAGATCTCAGTCGTCAACTAACAGTAAAGTAATCTCAATATTTAAAAAAGAAGACAACTTTCTGACTGTAGCACGATTATCGAGGACCGTATTAGTTACGTCGCTGAATTTCTTTCAGACATGCAGTATGTGATTTGAGGTTGTTTGGTAGACCAACTATTTGCTTCAATACAATACCATACCGATAAAGAAGTAAACATTGTTATATAGTAACCATATACCAAACCTAAGCCTATAATGTTTTTATATCTATAAGGAAAAGTGGTTTTGCAACGTTTTTGTTCTGGACCACCTGAATCTTTATACCCTTTTTTTTTATCTCGTTAGACCACAATGGGATCTATAACAGTATGCTGCCGCTTCCCTTCCCTAATTGTGCAGCCTCTCCACAGCCCCAGTGGTTTTCGGAACACAGACTGAGAACCGCTGGTTTAGACAACACCCAGTAACTTCGTGCTTCAGTATCTGAAGTTCGGTAACATCTATAGATCAGATTCTTCAGTATCTGAAGTTCGGTAACATCTATAGATCAGATTCTTCAGTATCTGAAGTTCGGTAACATCTATAGATCAGATTCTTCAGTATCTGAAGTTCGGTAACATCTATAGATCAGATTCTTCAGTATCTGAAGTTCGATAATATCTATAGATCAGATTCTTCAGTATCGGAATTGAATGGAAGATGTTAGGCAGCACTCATAGATGAGATTCCAGTTTTGTGAACTTTAACACTCTTAGAAGAGGTGTTAATAAATACCTGCAAACCAAATCTCATCTATGTACGTCAATTTTCCTCTTCCCGTAGGCGCTCTGGTCATCCAGACCTGAAAGGAAGATACAGACGTGCTCAGGTTATTGAGATCTCAATAAGAGAAGGCTAGCTTAAAAAGTGCTCCGATTTTTCATAATTTTTTAGCCTATATACGTTTTTTATGTACTATAAATTCACGCTAAAATAATATAATTCTTATTACTCAACAAATAGCTCTGTATTCCGGTGAGTCAGCAGTTAGTTTCCAGACTTAAAATGCTAAAATCTGTAGTTCAATCCCCGCGTCGGAGAGAGAGAATAGGTGTAGCTTTACACTAAGAAAACAACAACAAAACCAAGAACAGCAACTCTACCAAAATACTTTATTATTTACACATGTATAAATGCCAAGAATTTATTATAGAACACAATCGATTTTATAATAAATACACAGAGACGTATAGTTATATTTCAGTAAACAATGCGTAACTTACACTTATTATTATTATTACTGGGCGGATGAAGCTGTACATAACCTTGTTTTCCTACCCATCATACAGTTCAGTAAGCATATACACTGTTCAATTCATCCTCTGTTTTATTTATAAATCGTTTCTAAGTTATTTCAATAAATATAAAGAGACGACGTTTCTGACGGGCCGCGGGTTGTGATAGAGCTCTTGATTTCAGAGCTAGCAGCACTCACCCATCATCCACACTAAGAGATTGACTGTTGCTCTCATAACGCACCCACAGCGGGGAATATTTTCTTCATTGCTCGGATTCAAAACAGGCCTGCTCCATTCTTCTGGTTAGTAGCTAAAAATTAGGGACAGCTGCAGGTAGCCTTTGTAGGTTTGCCATAAATACAAATATAATAAGAAATACGTTTCGTACTCTGTGTTCAGTTTTTCGTCATTGTTTCTATTCGCAATGGACAATATATAAGTTAGTTTACAGCTTGATATATTTTCGCAAGTTTGGACAACTACATACACTGAATACATCATAACGACATATCCACATATAAAACAATCTTTTTCTAGTAAGAAGACAACATGCTATTTCTGTTTGTCAAAAAGACCAAAAATATAAACTTCGCTTCCTTCTAGGAAAACTGTCACGCAAGAATACAACCATTTCATGTAACAATTGTAACAGTATTGGGCTATTTCCGCAGAAGAATATACAAAGTTTAATGATCTGTTTTTCGTTAATATTTCAAAGCTCTAAAGCTGTATTTATTTGTACGATATACACCAACGTAGTTATTACGCCTGTGTGTCAGCGTTTTTCATGATTCATTTCTCAAACACGAACTTGCTGTTTTATTATTTGGTAATATAGAAACTGAATTTTATAATTGCTACAATGGCAATGTAAATTTAAATATGTTTTCTTCAGTCAAAATTTGCTACCCTGTTTCGTTCGAACAATTATAACAGTTTTTTGAGGTTGAAATTTCATATGTCGCATTCAAATTTTCCAATTTAAGTCAAAGTTAAACTATAGCTAGGGACAAGCTATAATGCCGTCTAATTCGAATACTTTTATCTCATTGTCAAGAGAGAAAACAACACGTCTTACTCTTCTCAATCGAAAACATTTCTGATCAACAATTTTTTAAATAGTATAGTTTCATTGCTCTCCAATGAGGATATTTCTGATCAACAATTTCAATACTGTAGTTGTTTTCTCTCCAATGAGGATATTTTTATCAACAATTTTAAATAGTATAGCCTCATTTACTTCAATAAGGATATTTCTGATCAACTGTTTTTTTTAATAGAGTTGTTTCATTGCTCTCTAATGAGGATACTTGTGGTCAACAATTTTTAAATGGTGTAGTCTCATTACTCTACAATGATGATATTTCTGATCAACAATTTCTAAATAGTAAGCTTCATTTCTCTTCAATGAGGATATTTCTGATCAACATTTTTTTTTAAATAGAGTAGTTTCATTGCTCTCCAATGAGGATACTTGTGGTCAACAATTTTTAAATGGTGTAGTCTCATTACTCTACAATGATGATATTTCTGATCAACAATTTATAAATAGTATAGTCTCATTACTTTACAATGATGATATTTTTTATCAATAATTTTTTAAAATAGTATAGTTTCATTGCTCTCCAATCAGGATATCAACAATTTTTAAATGGTGTAGTCTCATTGCTCTCCAATCAGGATATCAATAATTTTTAAATGGTGTAGTCTCATTGCTCTCCAATCAGGATATCAATAATTTTTAAATGGTGTAGTCTCATTACTCTACAATGATGATATTTCTGATCAACAATTTTTAAATAGTATAGTCTAATTGCTCTACAATGAGGATATTTCTTATCAATAATTTTTAGATAGTGTAGTCTCATTGCTCTCTAATAAGGATATTTCTGATGAACAACTTCAATACTGTAGTCCTTTAACGGAGATATTATTTATGAATAGTATCAATAATTTATTGTTTATCATATCTACAGATTTTTTTTATTAACAATGTTCTCTGTATTGAAAATCTTTATTTTTCATAAACATAATCAACACTGTCTCTTTAAAGACTGCAATAATGTTTGACCAAATATTGTGTCAGTATTATTGTTCATTATTGTTAGCATTATTATATATTATGCTGTATCACACATATCAGTACGAAAAAAGAACAAAATCTATAAACTCTACCCAGCACTTCAGCAATAAGTAAGTGTATGCATTTCTTCCTGAAGAAGCAGTTAAAGCCATCATCAGTTTAACAAGAATTACTTCATCATTTTCATGGACCATTACACTAAATTTCTTTATCCACCGATTACAGAACTTCTGAATTATTATCGCCACAGCTTAACAGTCAAGAAGAAATCAATACAACAAATGAGGAAGATACCAGAAAACTTTCGATTTTTACTTGTCACTCGGTCTTCCGTGAATAGATTCTCAGCCACAAAGGCTCGGTTCACCAAAATACACAATTCTAACCTATAAATATAGTTTATTCTTCATTCTTTACGTTTATACCACGCACAGAAGCTTTACTACTCTGAGATTGGTAATTTATATATTATTTTATGAACCAATTTATCAGTGTATATAATGATTTTCTTCGTTGCAACCTCGCTGTGTGTTAGTAGGCAAATACACAATACAGTTAAAGTAATGTAAAATAAAAGTTATATCCACTATTGCGGAACAATAATAAGTTAGATACGAGTTTCTATACTTTCACGTGTCTTCTTCAGTCCAATTTTTGTGGCTGTTCTGCAGTAGTGGATATACCCTTGCTATGTATGTTTCTTTATCGATTGCATACTGTTGCACGAAATCCTCCGTGGTATAAATGTTTGACCTTGTTGTTTATTTATAACAGAAAGGAAAACAATTTAGTATGTAGTCTTTTCTCCTCACTGTCATCTAATATTGTCAATTCTACTTTTTAAAGTTTTTAGGTTGCAAATGTTTTAATCTAATGATTTTAAAAAAGTTTTCCAGCCGCCATATGTTTATTTGTAAATAAGATAGGCTGTTTCCATGTGCGTAAATAAAATTACCTAGAAATGCTTAAACAACTGAAAATCTAGAAACTAACACCAAAATTAAACATTGAGAGGAACTTCGTATTAATGTAAAGCAACATGAATATTTGCAAACAAAGAAGCGTATTTAAACACCACTTGCAACCTTGACACTATTTTTGGTTTGTTTTGAATTTCGCACAAAGCTACTCGAGAGCAAAATGCACTAACAGTCCCTAATTTAGAACTGATAAACTAGAGGGAAGACAGCTAGTCAACACCATCCACTGCCAATTCTTGGGCTACTCTTTTACCAACAAATAGTGGAATTGACTGAAACATTATAACGTCCCTACGGCATGTTTGGTAACTGGGATTCGAACCCTCACATTGTGTGTCGAGCGCCTTCACTACCAGGCCATGTCAGACCCGACACAACATTTAAAATCAGAAAATAATGTGAGTATGGAATGATTCTCAATCTCGTTTTAGAATAATAAAAAAAATGTATTTTAGTAATTCGTTTGACGAATTACCATGGTAACAACAATTTAATTTAATTTACTAAAGAGAAACACTTGTATATTTATTTATTTATTTCAGAATTTTCGCTCAAAGTTACACAGTGGTTATTTACGCATAACTCACATTAATTTTGGTCTGACATGCTAGAGGAAATTCACCTAGTCAACAGCACGCGCAGTAATCTTGTCTGATTGAATAGTGTGGTTTGACCGTCACTCTTATAACGCACCCACGGCACCAATGTGGAGCACGTTTTCCTACAGCGGGACGCAAATTGTGAACCCCATGATTCACAGTTTAGGAACTCCTTTTTATAACTGTTTATTCATTACAAAATACTCTTCATATGCGCAGTTTTATTCTATTACCATTTAATACGTATTTCCATTGGAAAATCAAAAGTTAAAAAAAATTATAATTGTTTGTCTAGACATATGCAACGTAGTTCTTGGAATATATATATCTAAGTATAACACAAAAACTTATGAAATAATACATAATTATTACGTATGAATCAGTTTTTATTCCAGAATTGCGAAGGACGTTTTGTTGCGGGCTATTATTAAACCTATTCAATTTCTCTTAAGTAATGACGATCTTATTACGTGAGAATAATACAATGAAGACGCCAAACTTTAGCGGAAGGCTATGTATAGGAACATGAACACGTAAAATACTATATAGACAAGAAGGGGTTGTTTGTAAAGATTAGGATAACATGTATTTTCCTACAATAAACAACGGGACGAGGAAGAAAAAAGGCAACTAAACTAGAACTGTCGCTTTTCACATCTTATCTCCAAACTCATCTTCTATCGAGGTTAGCGCTCTCTTCCGACCTCTCTTAAACCATAATTAACATTATTGTTATTATTACAACATTTGATCACTACGCACCTAATGTAACTAACTCTCACCTTTATTAATTAGAAACCTAATTTTATATTTCTACTGAAACCTATAGAAACTGTACTGAACGTAATTCAGTAAATCATGACTACAGTAAACAGATCATTCTGGCATCGAGACGAACAGTATATAACTTACCAGTATTTCTATTTTTCTGATTTATGTAAAAAGTGTAATACTAACATCAAAGTACTGACTAAACACTGCATCGGCATTATATAGCCTCTCAATCATTTACTCTGGCTACCAGTGGCATATATAGTTAGCTACTTTCATGGTAATAATGTTTCGTTGATGTTATATTATATGTATCATATCAACTTGCAACATTTTACTAAAAGCGATGTTATTATATGAACCAACCCATCTGACCCCGCACAGCAGTTGAAGATCGTATATGGTATGGGTGTGAATAGATGAATATATATTAGATCATCAAATTTTTAAATTAAAAAAACCGAACATCTTATATATCAAAACAAAACATTTATTAAATGAAATAGTCTCCATTTTTATCGATGATACTTTTCCATCTTACAATCAGGTTGTTCTTGCCCTGATTAAAGAAATCACCTGTCTTTGAAGCAAAAAACATGTAGATGTCCTGTTTAACACCTTCCACATTTGCATTTGTTTTCCTATTCAGATGGTGTTGCAGCGAACGAGAAAGATGGTAATCTGATGGTGCTATATCTGGAGAACTTTCCAACCCAACTCCATAATCCCGTGTTGCGTCAAACGTACCACATGT
>NW_013665874.1:201707-202328 GCF_000517525.1 Limulus polyphemus | reverse complement strand
AAAATGGTTCACGTGCATTACGCGCCAGAAGAGACGAAGCAACGTTCACAAGTTGAAACGATGATCATCGGAGAGTTGGTGAGGCATCCAAACACCTTCTTTAAGGAGATTCCAATATTCCTTAGATGTTTACGTATTGTTTCATGAGAGATGTGCAATTTCAGGGCCATTTCACGAGTGTGTTGACCTTGGGTTAGACTCAACAAGCGTTTTCAGAGCATCAATATCAATTTCAACATGTCGGTCCCTGCCGTTACAGTTTTTAAGGCTAAAGTTACCTGAACGAAATTTGCTGAACCATCGTTGACACTTACGAACATTCAAAACATTTCCATAAACTTCTTTGATATTCTTTTGGGCTACAGAGGTGTTGTTTCCCATCTTGTATTCAAACAGCATTACATGCCGAATGTGTGTCTTGTCGTGTGCCATTACTAAAAGGGATTAGAGTATACTAAACATTACACATTATATAGGCTACACTAACGTGACGTTTAGGCAGTTCATTTAACTATTATACGTGATATACGTTTTTAGGGGGGTGGTTAATGAAAGTGTTCCGCAACACGACATTAAATTCTTGACGACCTAATATATATATATATATATATATATATATAT